>NC_028452.1:7225980-7227390 GCF_000263155.2 Setaria italica | reverse complement strand
TGGAAATTTTTGGAAGACGTAGGAAAAAAATTCTAGAAACAGGGAGACCTTTTCCAAATGAACCTTGAGCAGACCCCAGGAGTGACCCCGGCCGTTTTTGTGAAGGTATAAAATTGTAAACCCTTTGAAGTGGCGGAGCGAGCCGAGCGAACGTGGCGGAGGGGCAGAGGGAGGCGGAGGAGAGGGGGGCGGGGTTGGTGATGGGAGGGGGCGGCGGGGCGGGTGTGGGCCGGCAGGCCGGGGGATTTTTATTTTTTTAAAAAAATTTAACTTATCTGATACCGGATTGCTAGTACGGTTGGGCGTTGCGGATTGGTACTGGAGCCGTTCTATCTGGTAGTGCACTGAACCGAATCAAATAACCGAAGCACGAAATTCTTCAGCATTGGAGTGCTGCGGGCCTGCCTGTAGTAATTAAGGGGGAGTGACCGAGTGAGAGGCTGACCTGACATGATCACGTGTAGCCTTAGATGGACGAGGACGACGGCAAGGCCAGGTCTGAGGTCTGGGCCGGCCGGCCAGCTAGCAGGCGACAACAAATGCGTCCGCAAACTCGATCCCCGATCACGACTGCTGGTTATCTACCTCGATCGATACGTGGAGGTGACCTGAGTCATTTACAAATTTTCACATCTTCTGCCCGTCAACTGCAGGCAGCAGTGGACTGTTCAGATTCGAACTAGACATTTGAGATACCCGACGCACTCAAGCACCACGTCGTTATATTGTTCAGTTTTTATTTTTAGGGTGGTAAAGGACCTCTAATTTAGCTTAGTAAATTTAAAGATCGAATTCAATAAAGGATCGGATCATAATAATATATGATTTTAAGTTAAAAATAGATAGCATTTTGTTGGACTGTGAAGGAGGTACGAGTGTCATACTTCATTACCACCCCTATATATATATCACTCTCCCCATGGTCCATAGATTATGCTCCCAAGTTAAGTGAGCAAACTAACGCAGTAACTTTTTTCCTGGTACCATTATTGTTGCTTCACTTCACATACCCTCACAGCAGAGACTGATGTTTGTTCTTTTGGTGAAAGAGATAGAGACTGACCGATCTTGACAGGTTAACCAAGAATGATTTCGGCGTGCAGTTACACACAGGCTGGCGGCCACTGCACACGAGTGACCTGGCCGCGGCGGTGACTCGTGCATGGCCGTTGACCCGATTATTGTGCGCGGCCGGTCGGTCTCCCACGAGCACGGCAGTAAAATTGGACCTTTAGTCCTGGTTGGTAAGGATTAAAGATCCCGAAAATTCATTCGAAACTAAATTTTCGAGGCTAAAGACTCCCTTTAGTTCCGATTGATGTTACAATCAGGACTAAAAAGTTTCAAAAAAAATAAAAAAATAGATTCGACCGCGCCGGTCGCACCGCCTGGCGGCCCGCCCGCCCGTGC
>NC_028452.1:7188715-7225824 GCF_000263155.2 Setaria italica | reverse complement strand
AGGAATCGTTTGTATCTCCGCTGGTCGTTAGAGGTTGAGGCGCTCTGGCCGTCTAGACTCAAACAGCACAACAGTGCGGCTATAATTGATGTCAATAACTGTAGCGGGTGTGGATACATAAAAGGGAGGCGTAGTAATCATCGCTGATCTCGACAAAAGGCGGCGGGGCGGGCGGTGGGCTCGACGACGGGCGGCGGGGTAGGCGGCGACGGGGGCGGCGCTGGGCGGCGACAGGCGACGATGGGCGGCGATAGACGACGACGGGCGGCGGGCGGCGGGCTGGGCGGCGCTGGGCGGCGACGAGTGGCGGGCGGCGACGGGGGCGGCGGTGGTCCGCGGCGGGCGGCGAGGCCGACCGGCCATGGGGGAGGCGACGGGCGGGGCTCTGGCGGCGAGTGGGGCTCGAGAGAATAGAAGGGAGAATAGAATGAAACATTTTTTTGTGTAACCAGTGGCATTGGTGGGTAATTACCTACCAACTCCACGAGGAGGTTCAAAAGAGAGGTTTCTGGAGCAGCAAAAGAGGTGCTCCAAAACTCCACCTCCATTTGCACTACAGCTCCATGGAGTTGGCAACTCCATGGAGTTTTGGAGTTGGGATGTTTGGCTGAATTTTTTGATGGAGTTGCTGGAGTTTAGGAGTGGAGCCGTGCCAAACAGGACCTTAGTCCCGGTTGATCTTAAAACCGGGACGAGCATATTTTTGACTCGGAGTCCAATATTAACTGAGATAAGGAGCTGGATGGAATATCAGTTATAGGTCTGCAGTTGCAGCAGCAGCTGCACCTTCATCCAGAGTCATGGTCATGGCCGGCAGCTAGGGAGGAGGGAGCTGGACTGCCACAAATTTCCCGGGAGCCGCTAAACTCTGCTTGACGGCGCCGCGCGATGACTGCATCCACAAATTTTCCCGGCGCGCTTCTGTCATGTGTGTGTGGAGGGAGTCCGCCCATTTCGGCTCATTTTATTTTAGTGGGCCTGGTTTTGCAAGGGAGCACTGGGCCAGCTTGATTCATTCTTGGTGGCCCCTAAACGCTGATCCAACTCCTTTTAGGCAGCCCAATTACACTAGACTGACTTCAAGGCCTGACAAGACCTAACGTCGGCAAATTCGACAAGCCCAATTTTGTTTTTATTTCTTATCTTTGATGAGATCAAGTAAAACATGCCATCCACCTTTCAAGGAAAAAACGCTATACAACTTAAAATAAGGTCTTTAGAACACAATCTCGTTAGAAGTTTGGGTTTTTTTAGGTAAGGCGGTAGGCTATGGAGGATGAGGCGATAGCCGGTGAGAATGAACGGGGTGGGCAACTCACTTTGTTAAATTCCCATGGCAAATGTGGGGAAGCAGCGAATCCAGTAGATCAATGTACGAACGACTAATTTCAGACGCCTGTATTTAAACAAGAAGACAATTCCTTGAAAGAAGATTGGAGGGAGAAAAAGACCAGAAGAGGCAAAGATCAAACAACCGTTGCTTTGGACCAAGGGTGTGCCATTAGGTACAGCCAGGGGCCAAAATTTACCAGGTGCCCTCTACACTGGTAGAGCATTACACTATGAACACTGAACAGCAAGGTGGGAAAACTTCTTTTTTTTTTAAGGAATGTATACACCGTCCTCATCGAAACCAGTGACGTCACACCTCACATGGAGTACGTTCTCTCTCCCCGAAACGCACACAGGATTACAGGATGGCTGCTGGAACACAAACCGACGCGGGCGTTAGTTAATGCTCCCGCGAACCCGAACGGAAAAAGGCTCTTCTCCCGCGGGGATCGCCCCGTTCCGTTGCGTCTCTCCCCTCGCAGGCCCTTCGCGCCGCGCGCCGCCCGCCCGCAGCACCACCACCTGTTGCTAAGCTAAGCAAAGCAATGCTTGCGTAACCTCTCCCGCACAGCTGTCTCCAGCCTTTTTAACCCCGCCATGACAGCACGATTAGTTTACTCTCCCTCTAAACCTCAAACCACCCCGAAAGAAAGGAAAAAAGATCGGAGGAGGTAAAAGTATACGCAGGCAGGCAGGCCTGCGCGCGTACAAAGCGCTGAGAAACAAACAAAAAGGAAATCGGGGGAGTGCCTGCCGAGTAGAAAAGGAGGAGGAAACAGTTCGAGCTCGCCGCAGCGAGAAGCGACTCCCCCAGTCCCAGGCGACGAGCGTGCGAGGGGGTGGTGGGGTTGGGCATGGATAGCGAGATGGCGGAGGAGTCGGCGGCGCGCGGCGGGGCTGGACAGCTGGCGGCGGTGGCGGAGGAGGGTGAGGGCGGAGCGGTGGCGGGGGCTCATGCGCCGGCGCCGGCCGCGGCGGTCGGGTCCAGCAAGACCATGGAGCGCGTCGCGGCCGCGAAGAAGTTCATCGAGGACCACTACAAGGCGCAGATGAAGAACCTCCAGGAGCGCAAGGAGAGGTACTGGAACCCGAACCCCCACCTCAGAATTTCCTGATCAGAGGTCCTCGAGCTGGTGGAGTACGAGCGCGTGCGATTTGGATAGATCTCGCGTGGGGGCGGTCCGATTGGTCTCGAGCTGCGAGGTGAGGGGTTGGGGGTAGCTTCTGTATGCTTGGATTGCTGTGGGGATGCTGGGGGGTGAGGGTTTGAGCTGCGCGTTCAGCTGGATTGGCTGTGGTTCATAAGCTTTTCATGGTGCTTGGTTGTAGAATGTGGCTCTAGCTTCTACTGGTGCTGTGGTTTGGGGCTTGATTGGCGGTATGAATTCAGTGGATTGAGATTTTGTGCGTTGCTGCAGTGGAGCTTAAGTAGATTGTCGTTCTGTGGAGTCCAAGTTGCTTGGGCTTGATTTGGCTAGAATAATATGGTGGGTTTTGGAAGGCTTGCCATAATTGGAATAAAGTTGCGGACCGTTAATGGGAGCATGCAAAGAAATGAGGTTTGCGCTTATGGCCGCTTCCTCAGTTTCAGGGAGAGGGGACATGCGGCGCTAGAGTACAAGTTTCAGGGAGAGGGGACACGCGGCGCTAGACGTGTACTCTGACGTGCTATACGTTACCTTCCGATGGCATGCTAGCAATTGGTGCTGAAGATTGGACTTGATGATGTGAATTGTGAATAGGTCTTTGTGTGTGGCACGTGCTATACGTGCTTGGATTCCTGTAGAGATGCTGGGGATGAGGCTTTTAGCTGCGCAGTTGGCTGGATTGTTAAGTGAATCGAGGGGCCCGACCTGTGAAGAGAGAGTTTGGGGGTAGCCTGTATTTCTTATGCTTCTGTGGGGTGCTGAGGGATGATGATTTGAACTGTGCATTCAGCTGAATTAATTGTGGTTCAGAAGCCTTTCATGGTAATTGGTTGTAGAATGTGGCTCTAGCTTCTACCGCTGTAGTTTGGGGCGTGATTGGTGGGATGTTGTAGTATGTATTCAGTGGATTGAGCTGTTGTGCATTGCTGCAGCGGAGCTTAAGTAGATTGTCACTTTGCGGAGTCTGAATTGTTTGAGCTTGATTTGGCTAGAATCAACATGTTGGGTTTTGGAAGGCTTGCCATAATTGGGATAAAGTTGCAGGCTGTTAGTGGGAGCATGCAAAGAAATGAGGTTTGCGTTTATGGTCACTCCTCAGTTTCAGGAGGGAGGGGACACACGGCGCTTGACGTGTGCTCTGACATGATATACATTAGCTTTCTGTAGCATGCTGACAATTGGCGTTGGAGCCTTGGAGGCTGGACATGTGAATACGTCTTCATATGTGGCACGTGCTATATGTGCTTGGATTCCTGTGGAGATGCTGGGGGTGAGGCTTTTAGCTGCGCATTTGGCTGGATTTTAAGTGGATCCAGGGGTCTGGCCCGTGAGGAGAGAGTTTGGGGGTAGCCTGTATGCTTATGCTCCTTCGGGGGTGCTGGGGATTGAGGATTTGAACTGCGCATTCAGCTGGATTGGTTGTAGTTCAGAAGCCTTTCGTGGTACTTGGTTGTAGAATGTGGATCTAGGTTCTACTAGTGCTGTGCTTTGGGGTGTGATTGGTGGGATTTTGTAGTATGTATTCAGTGGATTGAGCTGTTGCGTGTTGCTGCAGCCTGCAGTGGAGCTTAAGTATATTGTTGCTTTGCGGAGTCCGAATTGTTTGAGCTTGATCAATATGGTGGGATTTGGAGGGTTTGCCATTATTGGAATAGAGTCGTGGGCTTTCGAGGGAGCATGCATAGAGACGAGGTTTGCGCATATCACTTCCTCACTTTCAGGGAGAATGGACACTGGTGCTTGACGTGTGCTTTGATGTATGTTAGCTTTCGGTGGCATGCTGACAATTGGTGTATGACATGTGGTGCCATTATTGGAATAAAGTTGCAGGCCGTTTGTGGGAACATGCTAAGAAATAGAATTTGCACTTATAGAAGAGCTTGAGGTGTGCTTTCAATGGCATGCTGACAACTGGTGTTGAACATGATATGGAATGGAAAAATTTGAAGTGATCTAACATTGGCAACAGGTAGTATCAAGTAAACATGTTGAGACGGATCCATGTGTCGTGCATGCACATGTTATTGTGTGTTACAAGTGAATTTCTTCCTCGACATATTTTCTTGCTGACGTCCTGTTACACGTTATTGTTGTGCCAGTCATGCTGTAGGAACACATTTAAAAGTCTGGCCGACACATACTTCAAATATGTAAAAGATCTAAATGAAACACAAACCTTATCCATCGAGTGCAAGCATCATCATGTTAACCCAAAGTCATCCATACTTCATTTCTGGTCACACCCTCCTTCATTCATCCATGCAACTACGTTTTGGAGTGCAAATCCCCTTCAATCAGTCACGGGAAACTAAGCAGCAGCTAATGTGGCAAGGCACAATCCATGCATTGCGTGACTCAATGCAGGCACTCTTCTAGTGGAGCCATGACTCAATCAAGTTAATGCATCTGTCATGTTCCATTCCATATATTGCGTCAAACTGGTTCTCAACAGAGAAATAATTGATTCGTGTAAATGAATGCAGGTTTCTTTTTTGAATTGTATGGGGAGATTCATTGTGCATCCTAAACTAAGAAGAGGATTCTAGAAAGTTGTAGGTTCATAGTGGAATCTAAAAGGAACTCTCTACAAGTTTAAAGTTAGGTTTATAATCTGGATGTGGAGTTATATTTTGGACCACCGGATGGTTATGGGAGAACACTAAATATTTTAGATGCTGCTGCACTCGCATTTACTAACTTTTGAACTCAACGTTGAGACTAGTATAGTCCAAGGACTGTTGTTTTAACACGCTTGTGTTAATGCTGTCTTCATCCTAGTCCCAATGGGTAAATTAAACAAACACTCAGTCCTAATGAGTCTTAGATTTGTCGTTGTACCAAATGAATCTTTCTCTCTCTCGTTATCCTTTTGTACCCTTACTTTTATGAACCATGCGTTCCTTTATTTTAGAATTCCATATTTCTCTATTACACGCCCATTAATGGTTATGTCTATACTTAAGGAATTTGGGCATATTGGTACCATTTGTGTCTGTAGGCGCTTGGTTTTGGAACAACAGCTAGCTTCTTCACAAGTTCCCAGGGAGGAGCAGCTAAACTTAATAAAGGATCTGGAGAGAAAGGAGACTGAATACATGAGACTCAAAAGACACAGAATTTGTGTGGATGACTTTGAGATGCTCACTATCATTGGAAGAGGTGCCTTTGGGGAGGTTTGCACATTCCGACATTCATATTTCTGCAAGCATGCTCATGATTTCTTTTCTGTAATTTTATCTTGAACAATTAGGCATGATAATCTTTATATGCTGCTGTGCCACTCAGCTACATGTAACAGTCTATAACCTCTCTGTAGTGCCTGGTGTTTACAATGCAACTTCTGTTTTTCATAGTATGACTCGTATTCCTTGCGCTGATAGCTTAAATTTGCTATCCTCACAGGTTCGACTATGTCGGGAAAAATCCTCTGGTAACATTTATGCAATGAAAAAGCTAAAGAAGTCTGAAATGCTTGTCAGGGGTCAGGTAATACAGAGGAAACTACATCACTTATTGTGGCTTTTCTTTTTCTTTGTTACCACAGATATGGTAATCAACTAATTACTATTTTTCTTATTTTGATATGCTGACACTAGTAAATTATCTGTGATATCAATAGCAATATCATCATGAGAACATGAACCCTTTGTTTAACTATTTGGAGGTTACTGGATTGGTTACATACTTTTTAGTGACAGACTGCTTTGTTATGGTTTCTTAGTTATATAACTGTGACAGAAAAATTATGTGTTCCAAAATTTACAAAAGGAAACTTACTAAAAGCATTATTTGGATAGAGTTGTTTTCAGTTTTTGTGGTCCCATTTTTGTGGTAGTAGACTTGGTATGTTATTTTCCAGCTTAAATTTTTTGTGTTTGTTATACCGTTTACTAAGGGGTACGGAGATCCAAAGCTACAAGGATATGTGTGTTCTACTGTTCTGAAGTCTGAACTTTATAACTGTTGACCACCAATTAGGCTTTTCTAAACTTTATTATATAATTGTTGACACCAATTTGGCTTACTTTATATGAGTTTCGTGATACAAAAGTGGTACAACTAGATTTGACTTTCAATATACATTCCCATTGTCATGTTTTTTTCCTACTTGTTAAGGATATTTTAAGGAAACTTTGTGGCAAAGTTCAATTTTAAAGACCATGCCAAGTCAAATTGCACCTTATAAAAATAGTGTAGTATTAAGTATGCTTAGTGGTTTCTTCTGTCCATTGTAGCTAATGTTTTCACGTTTGTAATTAGGTGGAACATGTTAGAGCTGAAAGAAACTTGCTGGCTGAAGTTGGTAGCCACTGTATTGTGAAACTATATTATTCTTTCCAAGATGCTGAGTACCTCTATCTTATCATGGAGTACCTTCCTGGAGGTGACATGATGAACCTCCTCATACGGGAGGATACTCTGAATGAAGATGTGGCTCGTTTCTACATTGCTGAGACTGTTCTTGCAATCGAATCCATTCATAAACATAACTACATTCACAGGTTACATGCTTCTTAATCTGATTTAAATGGTATCCAGTGTGCTCTGTATGTTTACTCATTTTTAAACATTTTTTTGGCTTATCATTGTTACAGGGATATAAAACCTGACAACCTACTCCTCGACAAGAATGGTCATATGAAATTGTCAGATTTTGGACTGTGCAAGCCAATTGATTGTTCAAAGTTGTCAACCTTGAATGAAGATGAACCAATGGCTGATGAAAACCTTAGGGAGTCCATGGACATTGATCATTCTTTCTCCGATACAGCAAATGGTAGGAGGTGGAGAAGTCCAAATGAACAGCTTCAGCACTGGCAGAAGAACAGGAGAAAACTGGTAGGCATGTCTTTATATTCAGTGCCTCTCTAGTTAAACTAGTTCTCATGATCATAAATTCTCAAAAGTTGTTTTCCATAATTTTTTTCACATGCTATGTGAATGTTCTTCAGGCATTCTCAACAGTTGGGACACCTGATTATATTGCTCCGGAGGTTCTACTAAAGAAGGGATATGGAGTTGAATGTGACTGGTATGAAGTTAATATATTCGCATTCTTAGTTGTCTCTTGTTTTCATCTTCCAAAACAAAAAAAAACTGAACTCTTATTTGAACTACTGTAATTTCATTGTTTATATTTATTATTGCATGCAGGTGGTCCCTTGGTGCAATCATGTATGAAATGCTTGTTGGCTATCCACCATTTTATTCAGATGATCCAATAACTACGTGCCGAAAGGTTTTAGTCTTGGCTTCCAAACAGTTTATCTTCATCTTACTTTCGTGGGGCATGTTGTCAGTTTTTCACATCGTAATAGTTTAGTTAGATTATTTAGTTGTTATTGCAGCTTTGTACAGAGCTTATAGTTAACTGGTGGGTTTTATGTTTTTACTGAACACTTTTTATATGTGATCTTTATTTATGTCTGCTGTGTTAGAACATAAATTTGTTTCATGGCTGGAACACCCTAATCAGATGTGGCACTGTGGCAAATAAAATAAAAAAGAGTTGCGGAACCGACACCAAATGGATTTCCTCAAGTTTGCTATAGTTTGCCAAATATTGAGAAAATTATGCTCAGAGAGTCAGAGTCTATGTATAACGAAGATGTTTAAAGCAAAGTTCCTTTTTCTTTGTTTTAAATTATTCATTGACTATGTATTTTAACTTTCTAGATTGTGCATTGGAGAAGCTATTTGAAATTTCCAGACAGTCCAAGTTTGTCACTTGAAGCAAAGGATCTCATCTGTCGGTTATTATGTGATGTTGATCACAGGATTGGCAGTGGAGGGGCAGATCAAATAAAGGTTTTTTATTTCTCATTATTAAGATCTAATACTTACTGTTGTTCATTTTGGATGATATGGCTCCCCTCTTTTTATATTTTTGTATGGTTATATTAATAATTTCTGTTATCCTTTTCATAGGCTCATCCTTGGTTTCAAGGAATAGAATGGGACAACTTGTATGAGATGGAGGCAGCTTTCAAGCCTCAAGTAAATGATGAGCTGGATACACAGAACTTCATGAAGTTTGAGGAAGTAAGCAAAATCCGTTTTCATTTGTTTGATGCATTTGTCATTCTTTAGACATTATCAAGCTGCACGAGGTTGAATGTGGTCTGGTTGTGCGTGGGCGTGTGCATGCGTGTGTGTGTGTGTGTGTGACACAAAGTGTGGATGTGTGCATGTGTGTGTTTGTTACACAAAGCATGCGCGCGCGCGCGTGTATGTGTTACACATAGCACGCGTGTGCATGTGTGTTACACAGAGCACGTGTGCACGTGTGTTTTAAGTGTGCCTTGGCTGAGGTCTTTATGCCCTCTCCCTTGTACCTTTTTTCCTTCTCCTTAATGAAATGATGGGCAGCTTTCCTGTGCGTTTGAGGGGGGAAAGCTGCATGGATTTATTTTATCTGCATTTGGTTTATTATTAATGAACTGCTTATGTTTTTCTATCACCAGTACATTATACTCAGCATTTACGTTCTTCGACTCTTTTCTGCAGTCTGACCCTGCTCCAGCAAGACCAGGTTCTGGGGCTTCAAGGAAGGTACGCACCATATACATAAATATGAAATTCAAAAAAGCTAACCTTAAACCACATTCATCATTGCATTCATGTCAAACACTATAATACCAATAATACATAGTTAATGTGTCCCTGTGTTTTATTTTGTTAAAGTTGTTCTTATAGTTAATGTGAAAAAAAAGGGGAAGTAAAAAAAATCCTCAGCAGTGTTCATATTCTGTAGAGTGATTCATTTATGACACAGTTCTTGAACTAGTTATTAGTGCTGTTATATTTGACAGACATTTTAGGATTGTTAAATTGTTTCAAAATACTTAAAGTGATGATGCTGGTGCACCCAAATTGAAATAGAATGTTTTGCAACTCGCATTATACCATATGGACAGTTGGCCTTTTTTATTGTCTGGGGTTCTAGCTTCTGGGATGGCACCTTTTGTTCATATCACTTTTCATATGTCCATGGGTATCCATAACTACATGCCATTATTTTTTTCTTCACTCCAAAATTCATTATTATTTTGGAATGTTGTTGCAGATGATGCTTAATTCTAAGGATCTTAGCTTTGTGGGTTATACATACAAGAATTTTGAAGCTGTGAAAGGTTTGCATCAATCCGCAGGTTTGTTAAGTATAGTGACAACTAAGAATGCCTTGTTAAATACACTGCTTGCAGTTGAACCGCATGATTATCTTTTTTATGCAAATGTCATTGTGGCCCTTGTCAGTTTCCTTTCTTACCTGCAAACCATGTATGCATGCAGATCTGCGGAGAAGCTCCTCATTTACAAGGCACTCCACTGGCTCCCCATCTGGTAGAGTATTTCATTCCGTGGCTAGTTCATTAAACCTCATATGAGTCATTGGTCCGTTCTTTATCTTGTTTGGATCCTTACATTCCCAGATTCAGCAGACATGGACTCATCAATGGAACAGGATGGAACGGACACCCACAGGCGCTCTAGTTCGTCCGGAGACCCTATGGTGCCATGATCTCCCCTGCGGTTTCCCTGAAGCACCCTGTCCTACAGCATCGGTGCCCCTTGATGATGTGGCTGCATCTGAAGAGACCTGCCTGCTTTTATTCAGGTCCCAGCCCTTGTAATCGTTGGCGAGCACCTTGCTGTACAAACTAGAGGTATCAGCGCAGTGTGTTTCCGGTGAGAACCGAGATGGGTAGGGTTTGGGTATTTGCTTCTTGACGCTGGCTGCCCAGGTTGGCATAGTATTAGATTGTTGCCTTCCTTGTGGCAGCTCTTGGCCCTTTTAACATATATGATAATGGAGGAAATGAAGAGGTGGTAAACTGTGTTAGGATAGCCATTGTGGTTGGTTGACCTGTGCTTGTTCTGTTTGATGCCCATCAGAGATCTTCGGTTGGAGCTTATCCGTGAGCTGTGGTGTCTTAAGCCTGAAAATGCCTAGTTTTGTTTTTCATTTGCAGGATGCCTTTGCCGTTTTGGAAATGCCAAAATTTGTCAGTTTCGGTGGAAATTGAACTGCTCCCTATGAAACTCCAGCACTCTAAATGGGGCCTGCGATATGGTGTTTGGACATGGTTCCATGCTCAGTGTAGCTAATATTTCAGGTCAGGTCACTGCGTATGTTTGAGACGAGCCAAGGGAATCTGTTGGATAAGTCTGGACGCGCGATGCAAATGACCGGTTCCTCCGTAGACAATTTGCCACCCACGCGGCTGGCCGGAGTCATGCCAGTTCAGCTAGGCCGTGCCCGTCAATCAGGGAATTCATGGGCTGCGGCGAGTCGTCGTCAAACCACAAACGTGGCCGGACAGTAGGGGACAGCAATGTGGCCACGAAAGATGTTAACACCTATCGTCTACGGCCACAAACCCTTCGTAATCACTCGCTCCGGCGTGGTCACCTGCACCTACATTTTTTACAGGCTGTGGAAATCCCCTGTCGTCAGGGACTCAGGGTCACCTTTGAACACTGTTACATCGTGGTGTACTTGCATTTTTTTTTTTGTCTAAGTGACATGGAGTTAGCGAAAAGAGAGAAGCTGACTACTACTAGTAGCCAGTCTATAGTCCATTTCGATATGTAACAATGTTACAGACTTATACTAGTTTCGGAAACATGTTGCAGCGCTAGACCATTGGAGATTGTATCTATTATGCTATCTATGGTGAGATGGTGACGTAGATAATCTTATAGCTACCAAACTACTTTACTAGTGGAGAAGCTCTACTAGGCTCATTGGTGGCTTAAGAAGGATGCCTTGGTGATGGGCTGATCGTTGCAGACCGAACAAGGGGATTATGTTCTTTTTTTTTGTCGGATATTCCGGGCCATTTGGTGACATGAACCAAACATGACGTTAGTTTTCCAAAGAAAACTACAAAGTGCTGCTTTGTGTGCATGTTACAAAACTTGAATTCGGAAATATAAACATCAATCCAAAATATTACACATGAGTTATGAATATTTATTGAATAAAAGATGTAGCGATCAAATCCGGGTTTCAATATTGCTAGCAGATTTTGAATGAGATAATAGTATATCAATATAAGTTGATGAAATTTCTCATTTGGAAATGAGAACAATTTCATTACTACAAAGCTTTGGCAGTCAAGAATCAATTTAGTCTAGGCCTTGTTACACTTCTACTTTATTTGGATTATACCTTTATTTTTTAAACCTAATTTAATACTATTTAATTCAAAAATAAAAGAAATAGAACAATAACATAATATTTTTGAGGCACAGTAATATAATGACTAATGAGAAAGTTACATCAGTAGCTCCTAAACTTGTCTAACTGTGTCTCACGCATCCCTTGTACACTTGCAAAGTGATTTAACATCTCCCTAAACTTTCACTACACTCAGTGTACCCACCATGTAGCCGTCTCATTGAGACTTCAAGACTGGTTAGAGTCTATCCACATTATTGTGACGCGTGGTATTTACGTACTTTCTCCTATCATGAAGGAAGATCCACTGAATTTCATGTTTCGTTAAAACACATGTTATGCTAGGAATAACAATTATACGCATATGTAAAGGACAAGTCCTATATGATTATTTTCCACGAGTGTACCATTGGTAGCAATGAATCAAATGATGGACTTAGTGAGGAGGGATAATCTGCATCAAACTCTCCCTGATGGTTACGGATAAGGTCTTGTTTTTTGTGGAAGATGAAGTTAATATAATGCAAAATAGGCTTTCTATTCCCGCAGGTTTACCTTTAGGCGTTGATTGTTCAAATATGGGATTGGTGGATCAAGTGAACTTCAAATAATAAAAATCCAAACATTTGAAAACCGTGTCAACTAAGTACTAAACCCTATGAATGTCTCGAAAGACTGAGCCGATAGATCTTTATCATATTGATGAAGTTATCATAGGTGTATATGCCACCGCCGATGAACGCATTGTGTACTATTGAAAGAATGATGCATACTTTCAAGATTACTAAAAAATGTGAGCACCTATGCGTTTGAGACTCTAACCTAGAAATCTAACCAACTGAGCATTGCCATCGCATATAGACAAGATCACCTAGGAGGATCTAGGCAGTCTCGTACTAACAAGAACATAAGCACAAATTTGAGCTAAATAAAATACCTAACTTGAAATGTAAAGTGACCTCAAGAAGAAAAGGAACTGTAAATCATGGAGGGGCATACTCATTCCAAAGTACTCACTCCATCTCAAATTATAGGTCGTTTTGGTTTTTCTAGATGCATAGATATTATTATACATCTAGGGTACATCTAAGTGCATATACCAAAATCTATGAATCAAAAAAACCAAAACGACCTATAATATGGAGGGAGTAATACCAACTAACCACACTGACGTATCTAGCTCGATTCCTCGGTGCATCATGACGTCACTGGAAGTGCGCAACAGTTTAGGAGGAAGGGATTGCTAATGCTCACGTCAGAAAACTAGTATTAGGCGTTTAGCAGATTCAACGCCGCCTAATCCGCTTCTTATTAATAGCCTCGAACACAGGGCAGAGTTCCGGCAAGCAGACCAGCTGCATCATCACTGGTCAAATTAAATTAGGCTCTAATCCTGTCGTGGAGGGAACAAAATCCGAGCAGGCCAAGCCAAACAACGACGACGACGCCACACCAGCTGGCTCACGGATCCCCGTCGCCGTCCCCGTGTGGATTCCGACGAGATGGAGACAGCGACGACCCGCGCTGTCGTCTTCCGGCCGAGTCTGCCGGAGAAGACACGGCAGGGGCAGATCGATCGATGACGACGCCGGATCGGAGCGGACAGCCCCCGCTGTGCGATCGATTTGATGTGCGGCCGGCCGAGGAGGCGCGCGCGCGGCAGCTGGTCGTGGTCGTGGAGGGTGTCGGATTCGACCTCTTCGTCTCCGGCCGGCCAGCTGGTGGTGATCGACGGAGGAGGCCGCTTGGTGCCTTCCCTTTCGTGACTGCGGCTTTCGCTGCAAACAATTCCACCTCGCTTTTCTCTCTCGCGCGCGCGCACACTCTCTTTTAAGACTCGCTAGCACTTTCGGGGAAATTCAGAAACTATGCTATTTCCATCTTACCACCTTTGGTTTTATGCGTCACAAATTTAAGGTATTCAATACGATTTTTTGTATTCCGATTAAAATGTTGAAATGTCTAGATGTACTAGTATTCAGAAGCTATTTCAAAATCTTAGAAATTTTCTATACTTTGCGAAAAAAATATGTATACAGCTACTAATTTAAAAACAAAGTAGTGTGTAGTTGCCATGTGAATGTTTACAAGGACACTCTTTTGTGACTTGATGGGGGAATATATATATTTTGAACCAAAAATAGGCAGTACAAAAACGTTATAATTCTCTATGCTTCGCAAAATATGATCAGCATTTAGGATAAGCTATATGCTGAGGAAAGGGGAAACAGTACGCAATTGCAATGCACGGATTAACTAATTAATGAACCTTTGCAGTGCTGTACTGTTTACGTTTTTTTCAACCTAAATACGGGACTACCTGAGAGGGAGGGGCAGACAGGTAGGTCAAAGCTGTACTAGCACGAACGCAGCATGGGGCAGAAGAAATTATTTGGAACAATACATGACTCTCACCGATATTCCTACGCGTATGCTCCTCCTCCAGATGATTTTTCTTTATTTACTAGTACGTGGGTGGCGTGGCAGCGCAGAGCAAGTAGGATAACTACATTTTTGAACTATCTATAGATGACAAGCACGTCACTGTCAAGCAACGCCTAGCTTTCAAATAAGTGACCAAACGAAAGAGACGAGAGGGTAGCGGCAGAGATAAAGATACGAGAAAATCAAATCATAATCTGTCCACGACAAGCTGGGCATCCGGATAATCAAGTTACTATATTTTTTTTTATAACAGCACAGATCTAGCGAAGATTTGTTCCCTAATCATACAAGCATATAGTCTTTACGCGAACTGTTAGAAAGGGTCGTGATGATGTAACACTGACAAGTGAGACCCACAACGACTTTATTTTCCAGATAATCTATATATTACCCCCCCAAAAAAATACTATTTGTATAAAGTTTACCTATATACATATATGTATCATCTATACAAGATTGATTATATTATTCAGTAGTCCTACATATATTTTCGCGTACAAGTTGCATGTATACAAAGCTTATCCATTATATATGCGCGCCAAGTGCAACTTGTACAGTGGGTGCACGTCACAATCGTATATATCGCGCATGCAGGTACAGTTGAATTGACATGTGACATTATCTCTGAAAGCGTAGAGTAGTCCAAGGAATTGACAGGTGACGCATCTCCGAACTTTCGGACCTGCTTTGCGAAGCCTCCGCGAAGCCCTTGGGATCTCAGGCCCGATGTATAAATTGCAGAGCCCGGCACGGCACGAATATTATTCAGGCACACTAGCAGGGCGGCTAGCTACAGCGGCTATTAGTGTAGCTAGAGCTAGTGCGAAGCTTGCTGGTACGGTGCATGCAATGGCGGCCTCGCTTGGGCTGAACCCTGAAGCTCTCTTCAGTTCCTTCTCCTCGTCGTACTACTCGCCCTTCATGTCCGACTACGCGCCGAGCTTCCCGGCGGCCAGTAACGCCGTCGACGACGCGGCGGCCTTCTCCGCCGAGCTCGATGATCTTTGCCGGTTTGAGTACTCGCCGGCGGCGCCGGTCTTCGCCAGCGCCGGCGGCGGGGCTGGTGGGGACGATCGCAACGACAAGTCGATGTAAGTATATACGCAATTAGTCCCTCGCTTAATTGGTTAGTTGTAGCAGATTATATTAGTGCCCTTTATTCGACAGGGTGCGGTAATTTTAATTTGGTTGGTGACGCTTTTGGCGATTTGATTCGAGCAGGTCGTGTGAGGGTGGAGATGAGAAGAGACCGAGAAGCAATGGAAGGATCGGGTTCAGAACGCGATCGGAGGTGGAGATCTTGGACGACGGTTTCAAATGGAGGAAGTATGGGAAGAAGGCTGTCAAGAACAGCCCCAATCCAAGGTACACATGCGTACAGTCCCTAATTTCGAGTTTGAGTTCAAGCAAATTCATAGAATTCTACCAAATGGAAGCATGTCATGCGCATACAATTGCTTTTTTTTTACGGAAACAGTTAAATTCCCAGAACATTCAAGCGAAGATCTAAGAAATGAAATATCGCTCGATTCTGATGAGCCTTTTGGCGCGCGCGCGCGTGCAGGAACTACTACCGGTGCTCGTCGGAGGGCTGCGGCGTGAAGAAGCGCGTCGAGAGGGACCGCGACGACCCCCGCTACGTCATCACCACCTACGACGGCGTCCACAACCACGCCAGCCCCACCGCCGCCGCCGCCATCCAGTACGGCAGCGGCGGCGGCGGCTTCTACAGCCCGCCGAGCAGCGGCTCGCCGTCGGCCGCCTCCTACTCGGGCTCCTACCTCTTCTGACTTCCGAGTCTTTTTGAAGGACGTGCCCTGACCACGTGCTGTATCAAGAGGACTTTGACCCAATGGTTTAATTTACCGGCCCAGTAGGATGAGATAAATGTTCGGAGGGATCATCACCGGCCGGATAGGTTCCGACCTGCTTGTAGATTTTTACAGTTGTGCAGTAGTAGTAATTAGTAAGCTAGAAATACTTTACTTACCTCAATTGGTTACCTAGCTCTTCTGATGATGCATCAATCATCACTAGGATAACCGATGATGACAGCATGCTTTTTTTTTTACTTGCCCCTCTTTCTTTGTTCTGTTTTCGTTTCTTTGCATACGTTTGTAATAATTGCTAAAAGGCTGCTGATTTAACCTCGGTTCTCAACAATTATCATCAGAACTAGAGTTATCCGTGAGCTTTTTCCTTTTTGCAGTGTATAGCACTTGCTTGGTGCTTGAACCAAGATATTTATGCCAAAAAAAAAGGTGCATGGTAACTTTGAAGGGATAATGCTCTAGTCTACTTATGGGAATCTTTATACGACTGAAATCACGACTGCAAGTTAGTTACTCTCTCCGTTCCAAATTGTAGATCATTCCAACTTTCTTGGAGAGTCAAACTATTTTATGTTTGATCAAAGTTATAGAGAGGATTACAAAGATTTATAGCATCAAATAGATATAGTATGAAAATATATTTAATGAAGAATCTAATAATACTTATTTGGTATTATAATGTTAGTATTTTATTGTATAAATTTAGTTCAACTCGAGATGTTTTAACTTTTTAAAAATATTAAAATGATTTACAATTTAAAACGGACGGAGCACTTACTAGCTGTTCGTCTCTACTAGTCCAAGCGACCAGCAAGCCTAGTCAAAAGTCAACAGTCATGCACGATCCATTTCTTGACGTTTCTCGTGACTCGTCAGGGATACGGATGTAGCATCTGTGTCCATGCACCCACGTACACCGTACCCTACTCACCACATCACATGTACATAACCAAACTTACAATTATATTACACCCAAACTCTACAGGAGCTACTTATTATAGCAAGGATGCCTCACACTTAGCCCACTTTGTAATTTGCTTTCTTGATTAACTTTAACTTCCCTTTCCCTCCATTTGTGCCGCTTGTCTCTATTAGGGTTGGGTGTTGTGGACACTGTGTTCACAACAAAATAGGGCAGCAAATTCTCTATGGCCAACATTACCGTGACCTTCTTAATTGATTGTTACTTGTCTAGTTGTCTAGTTACTTCTTACCATACTTCTTCTTATATTTTATTATATCTTGTTATATTTAATTGTCTGTCATTTGGTTCACGGCTATATTTCTACGTGGTGGACTAGTTTAACTTCTAAATAATTGTTTGGTTTCTAGCGGATATCATAGCGGCTGATCATTGCGAGTCATTTTATACAGGCACAGATATAAAACTTAAGTTCTTCCCTGTAGAAAAAAATAGTTGTTTTATTTGATCTTAGCACCAAAAGTTAGGTAAAGTGATGCTGGAGGAGTGTCACGAACGACCAGGGCCTTGTTCGCCTAACTATACCAAAATATCGCCAACCAGGCACCGTTTTGCGGTGGGGGTCTTCCTGTGGGCCCCACCTGTCATGCTATTCCTCCCCGAGGATCCTCCCCCAAATTCCCCAATTCACAGGCTGCCTCGCAGCAGCTGCAGGCCACATCGCGCGCCCGCCTCGCCGCCGTTCCCGCCGGCAGCCGCACCGTACCGCCTCCAGACTCCTCTCCTCCATAGCCCAGCTCGGCGCCTCTCAGGGGCCCGAGCAACCAACCTACTCCTCCCTCCTGCACGCGCCGTGGGGGCCTGCCATTTCTTGGATCTTTGGGCGGCCGGCGCCGGGCACGATGTCTGGAGGCCAAGAAGACCCCGAAGGCTCAGGTGACTTCGATTGGTCAAAGCTAGCTCTCAACTTTAAATTAATGCGCTTTTGTTTTTTGGAAGAATAAGATGAGTGCCGGCTCGACTACCTGGCTTGAGCTTGTACGGTTCAGTTAGCCTATGTGATGCAAATTCACGATCCCTGCAGGCCTGCGGCATAGCCTAGTGATATTTGGTTCGCAATAGCCTTCCCTGACCCTGATACAATTGGTATGACTGTTCCTTTATGCTGCCACAGTAAACAAGGCATACATCCTGTTTTCAGCAGGGTAGTTCATTCTGTTTTATATGCTTACGGTTATTTGGTCTTTGGATTTTTGTTTAGTAACTGAGATAACTAGGGGTAATTTCGTTATATCTTGTTGTATCAATTCTTGTTCGCTGTTGTGATGTCTTTTCAAATGACAATATGCGCCAATCAGACGCATTGAGAATTTTACCATTAATCCTACCTATGAGTTTTTTATTAATTAAACGTGAAGTAAAGTTCTGCAAATTGATGATGTCCAGTGAATAGATTTTGACTTATTCTCAGTTGTGTTCATGTATGTGCTCCGATTGTCAGTGATGCACTATTCATCTTTGGCAGCTCACATAACTGAGGAAAGAATCCAGAATAAATGCAGGCTACAAATTGTTGGTGTCCAAGGAATGGTTCTTTACCTGTTCTTAGTTGCGTTCATGATGTGCTCTGATTGTCAGTGCTGCATCAGCCATCTTTGGAAGTCCATTTAACATAGGAAATAACCTAGAATAAATAAATATGGACTTAGCTGATTTAAGGTATGCTGCTAGGTCCCGTATATGGTAACCTATAGATAATGCCATTTAAATAAGTCTGAATGTGGGGTTTATCATGGTGTCCATACAACTCCATGATCCCCCAACTGACAAATGGTACTATCTTGCATGATAATAGAGAGCGAGCATTTGAACTCTAAATAACTTGCTTTTAATGCTTAGTCACTAGCCTTTCTTGCTTCATCCTCACAGGATTCTAGTGAATATTGTAGTGTCATTCTGCAGAAGAATTAGATCCCAAAAAAGGTTCCAGTTGGTATTATAATATCCTTTATTTATTGAAGTTGTCACAGACTTAGAGATTAAGCACAGTTGAACTACCAATTGACTGTGTAATAGATTAATGATGATGACTGTTCCTGGGGCAAATGGACACAAGAAAAATGGTTTCCCTTGTGATTTACTAGTTTACAATGCTGAGGGCACCATTTTTTTACTGATCTTACTACTAGCTGCCTCTACTGTTGTGGATTACTTGTAATGGATTTCACTTGTTGCTAGTACTTCTGCTATTTGAAACACAATTTAAGTGTGATTGACCTACTTCTATTGATAAGGTAGCCACCTTGCCCCAAAATTGCAGTGAAATCTTCTTACGTACTGTCACCATACCTTATCCATGTAGATCACAACATGGACCTGGGAGAAGGCAATACCACCACACGGATCAAAAGGGCAAAAGCCACAAATTGGCCTAGGGTCATGTCAAAGTTTTTGCTTGATTGGTACCTTGAGAAAAAGAGAGGAATGCCACCCAAAACCAAGTTCAAGAAGATGCACCATGTTTGGTGCACATCTGCAGTAAATGCTAAATTCAGAACAAGTTACTCTGTCGATCAGGTCCATCGCCATTTTAGGCGTTTCAAGGAGATCTGGATCGTTGTGACTCGGTATGCCAATGAGACTGGGAGCAGATTCAACAATAAACACAAAATGCTTATACTTCCTGCTGCCATTATGGCTAGTTTACCTGTAAGTATTGTATCATAAGAGGGACAAATTATTTTGCATTGTTTCCCCACTGCACTAATGAATATAATTCTTTAACAGATAGCAGAGCGTGCTATTCTCGCCAAGCCCATTCCATTCTTCGACCATCTGCTACAACTCTTTAATGATGGCGAGCTGGATGCTGCCTGCATGAGAGACCCTATTATGGATGATGATTCTCATGAGGAATTGGAAACCCAGATTGCAATGAATATTATTGCCCAGGGTGCAGACACAAGGGATCAAGATGGGGCGAACTTAGATATTATTGAGTTGGAAGGTGAAGATAACCATCATGAGGTGGCAGCAAGTAGCGGTGGGGTCCCTTGTGAAGTCATGTCTGACACTAGTGCACCATCTGTGCAGCCATCTGGTTCCTTTGCTGAGAGCACAATGGCTGCTCTCAAGCCTAGCGCAAAGAAGATGAAAATCATCAGCAAAACAAAACCAAATCCAAAGCTGCAGGCTCTAGTTCCACGTGATGGCAGGAACATGGACGCATTGAACAGTACATTAGTGGGAATCCGTGACAGTGCTCCAAAACTGGTTCGGACACAACCGACAACATCAGACCCAAATGCCCCTTTATGGGACATGCTAAAAGAAATTCCACTGTCTCATCCTGATAGGCTCTCTGTTGGAATGTACCTTTGTAAGCCAGAGTCTGAAGTGCATCGAAGCTTTTTCATGAGCATGGGTAAGGAGTACCTTGAATCATGGGCCCGTAAGTTCTTGGCTGGAGAGGAATCTGGGGCCTTATAGTTTCATAACTGAATACTGATTGAGCTTCTTCACTACAGCTGCATCATAGTTAGCTCATAGACTATGCTGCTGAATCGTCGTTTATAGGGTCGTGTTGTTAATGCCGATTTATGTTCTACAATATGCACATCTTGCGCTTCGTCAGTTGGTAAATATCAGTTCGGTAGCTGTCATGTAAATTGTTATGCGGACAAGTTAGTTCGCCTCTCAGTTTGTAAGCCTCTCAGGTTATTTTTAGCTCTGATTCCTCAGGTTGTATATGGTAACTGAATTGGTCTAATTTAGTCCTGTTAATTCTTGGGATATATATCGTCTCTTCGTTGAGTTGCCTGAGTTTCCTTCTTTGGGTTTGGGGTGGTTAGTTTCGTGTAGTTGACATAAGCATAAAAATGGGTTTACAACTGTATATACAATGTATTGATCATTTGAAGAAATATTGGCGTTTTAAATAGCAGGCTATAGTATAGCAGCTTTGAAGTGCTGCTTCTACGACCGTTGCAATAGAAATAGCGGGCTATAACAGCGATGTCTGGCGCTAAATCCTAGCTCGCTATTTAAACACCGAGAAATATAGATTTTCAAAGGTAACCTGAATACATATGGGTAATTAATTAAATTTCCAGAAAAATAGAAAATATTTAATCAAAACTTTGTAATTTGTAGGACAGTATTAGGCCTGTCACTGATAGGTATGGACAAACCCACTCTTGTTTATACCCAAATCCAAATAATTATTATCCACTCCTTACCCTCCAATCCCACCCATATCCAATGGATTGTTTATACCCAAATCCAAATAATTATTATCCACTCCTTACCCTCCAATCCCACCCATATCCAATGGATAATTAACTTTATGCTACATATATATACATATCCAATTGATTAATTGTACCTTCCCAATACCCTCTCCTCCCCATTTCTAATGGGTATATAATTTTCTACCCATACTCTCTCCATTTGAAGTGGGTGTGATTTTGGGAAGAGGGTATGGATACCTAGTGGCATGCCTAGACAGTATCATATGTTTACTGGATGTCAACCAAACACTCTCTGAAAATGTACATATGACTTGATCAATTGTTCATGACTAAATTCACTGTGAATTTCTAGGTGCATAGTAAAAACTATGAACCAAGAAATGATAAAACGACCTACAATTTGGGAGCACATATTAATGTGCCTAGCATAATTTGCAATTTAAAAAACATATACTCATTCCTTTCCAAAATTTAAAAGATGTTAAGTTTTTCTCTAAACCAAATTATTTAAATTTGGTCAAGTTTATAGTAAAATATATGAACATCTTTATGCATAGTAATTGCCAAACTCATCCTTGTTTTCACAATACTGTGAAATAGTCTGATACTCTCAAATTGTACCGCTCTGTGCATAATGTTTTAGAATATAATGACTTTATAAGATCCGCTGGTTCAATTTCTTAAGGACGATGCATATAGATGGGTTGCGTCTGCATGTGTTTCCACAAGGATGCACGTGAGCATGTATCATGTTTTTATTTTTTATTAAAAACCTATTCGTAGAAATTTTTGAAGGTATGTTGCTGTTTAATTTTAGTTCGTGGATCTACCCACATCTGACTGCTGCCCCTGCAATGCAATGCAAAATCACATTGCTCACCAATCACCATTGACCAACACCCAACAAACACAAAAGTGATCAAACTTTGCATCCTTGCAAGATAAGTTCGAACCCTGAGTTCGACGCTGGTTTTATTTGATTTGGCACGTGTGTTTCTAACAGCAAAGCGGGTGGATCCACTTATATAACGTATGTACAAGGGAGTGTTTGGATACGAGGTGCTAAACTTTAGCAGGATCATATCGGATGTTCAGATGCTAATTACGAAAACTAAATATGAGCTAATTATAAAACTAATTGCACAAATGGAGTCTAATTCGCGAATCTATTAAGCCTAATTAATCTATCATTAGCAAATGGTTACTGTAGCACCACATTGATAAAATATGAATTAATTAGGCTTAATAGATTCGTCTCGCGAATTAGACTCCATCTGTGCAATTAATTTAGAATTAGACTATGTTTAATACTTCTAATTAATATCCAAACATCTGATGTGACATGTGCTAAACTTTAGCTGTCTGTAACCAAACAGGCCCTAAATGTAGGCCTATTCTGGAAAATTTGGAGTTTAATTTGAAATCCATTTTTCCAAGGACCTTGTCACATAATAGAGCTAGGGTTTTACACTCAAAGTGGGGCCCGCATCTCCTCGCCGGAACCTCTCTACTGTCCGTGTCCGGCCCCTCGTCTCAGCTCACGCCTCCCACGCTCCGACACCTAGCCCGTCTCGTCGGAGCTACGCCGCAATACAGCCGAGATGGCGACCGCCAGCGACGGAGGCAAGGGGCCGGGAGCGGCGGCGGTGCCGCCGCAGCTTGAGTCGTTTCTGGCCATCGGGCTCGACCAGCGCACGGCGGAGAACGCCCTTGCCAACCGCAAGGTCACAGCCAACCTCACCGCCGTCATCGCCGAGGTATGTGTCACCCGCCTCAGTTCGCCTCTCCCCGCTTCGATTGGAGCCGATGAGAGAAATCTCGCCCCTAGCGTCGCGTCTGGGGTTAATTCGCAGTTCTAACTCTTGCTTGTGCTGCAGGCTGGTGTTACTGAGTGCCACAAATCTGTGGGGAATCTCCTTTACACTGTAAGGATTTCACACTGTTGAATTGAGTGATCGGAGATGTATCTTCGGTGATGCCTTTTAAACTGTATTTGGCCAATGATCGTGAATCTGCTGTGCAATTGAATAGGTTGCGACCAAGTATCCGGCAAATGCGCTAGTGCACCGACCAGATCTCATTAAGTACATTCTTTCAGAAAAGGTGATTTTGTTTTTGTGATGTTCTGTAGTCCCCGATTGTAACCTTGGATGAGTTTTAACACAAGCCATGCAATTTCCAGATCAAGAATTCTGCACAATTGGATGCTGCTCTGTCATTTCTTTCTACCTTAGGTCCTGATTCCTTGGATCCAGTGAAGTTTGAAGAGGCTTGTGGTGTGGGTATGTTTTCTTGGATGTATTTTTATCTATATTTTTACATCTGCAGTTAAATTTTTTAAAGATGTGGAACCACAAGCTCGTTGCTGTTGACAACAATTTATATTAAGTACTTGTGATAATTAAGTGAAATTGATATACTCCATTCTGAGTTAATGTTATGCTCACTAGTCCATAATATTTCCTTTTTCCTGCAGGGGTAGTTGTTTCGTTTGAAGAGATTCAGTCAACAGTCAATGATGTTCTAAATGAAAATATGGAGGCCATACTGGAACAGCGATATCGTATAAATGGTTCGGGTTCCAGTTCACCTTCTCTTACTTCAATCTTGCTGTTTTCTTCCTTTCCCCCCTTTTGACATGGACGGTAAGAGTTGAGCATTATTTATTCCTTTTTTTTTTCAGTTGGCAGCTTATGTGGACTGGTTAGGAAGAGGCAACCCTGGGGTGATGCTAAGTTGGTCAAGGTGGCTAAATTGCTGAATTTGTTGGAATTTCCCCCTGTATTTGTTCATGTTGTGAACTTTGCCATATGCCTTGCACTAAGTTACTACCATTTGACTATGCTACAGGAGGAAATTGAGAAAAGGCTTGTGGAAATTTTAGGTCCAAAGACAGAAGCAGATAATGCTAAGCCTATTAAAAAGAAAAAGGAGAAGCCTGCCAAAGTTGAGGTTTGTTAGCTGATTATTTTTTTTACAAATTTAAGATAGGACTGTTTAATTAACAGTATGGTTTTCGATGATATACAGGAGGAGAAAACTGTTGCTGCTCCACCTTCTGAGGAGGAACTAAATCCGTACTCCATATTTCCTCAACCAGAGGAAAACTTCAAGGTACCGTGAGGCGTGAACCATGTGAGATGCCACCATATTCGTCATGCTATGGATAGTTTAATGAAGTAATTGACGGCCATTGTTTTGGTGATTTAGGTCCATACAGAAATATTTTTCAGTGATGGAAATATATGGAGAGCACATAACACAAAGAGCATTTTAGAGAAACATCTTAAAGTAACTGGAGGAAAAGTGATGACCCGCTTTCCCCCTGAGCCTAATGGATACCTTCATATTGGTCATGCCAAGGTTCTGATAATCCCCTACACTGAAGAGAGTTTCATGAAATTCAAAATGATGCTTACATGCTTTCTCATGTACAGGCTATGTTCATTGATTTTGGACTTGCTAAAGAGCGCAATGGCCATTGTTACCTTAGGTATGAAGGATTTTTTAACTGATCCATAGATATTTATTTCTGTCTCAAACACTTACAGACTTTAACTGATCTAGAGATATTTATTTGTCTCAAATATGATGTTATCTGTATAACAGGTTTGATGATACGAACCCGGAGGCTGAGAAGAAAGAATACATAGACCATATTCAAGAAATTGTCACATGGATGGGCTGGGAACCTTACAAAGTTACATACACGAGTGACTATTTCCAAGATCTATATGAACTTGCTATTTGTTTGATACAGAAGGGACTAGCCTATGTCGATCACCAGGTTTGCTTTCTTTGGGCTTGCTTTTTTGGATTAAAAGAAAACTAGAATTTCACATATAGGTGTGTTTTGAATAACAAGAATTATATAGCATGTTGATATTGGGTATATGCTTGGCAGACCCCAGAAGAAATTAAGGAGTATAGAGAAAAGAAGATGAATAGTCCATGGAGAGATAGGCCCATTGAGGAGTCGCTGAAGTTATTTGAAGATATGAGACATGGGTTGATTGCTGAGGGAAAGGCTACTCTCCGAATGAAGCAGGACATGCAGAATGACAACAAGAACATGGCTGACTTAATAGCATATAGAATAAAGGTAAATGGTCCGCTATAATTGACTTATTTTTCTTAAGTGTGGGATTTTAATCTTTGTTAATGTACATGCAGTTTACACCTCATCCACATGCTGGAGACAAATGGTTCATCTACCCAAGCTATGACTATGCTCATTGTTTGGTAGATTCTCTTGAGAATATTACACACTCGGTAATGTCTGATTATTGCTTTCCAGTTGTTTGGCCCCTAAATTGTCATAAACTAATCTAGCTATTGAATATTGCCAGTTGTGCACTCTAGAATTTGATATACGTCGTCCGTCATACTACTGGCTGCTTGTAGCCTTGGGCCAATACCAGCCATATGTCTGGGAATATTCAAGGCTAAACATATCAAACAATGTTATGTCCAAAAGAAAGGTATACCCCTGAAACTTGTGGATGAAATTTCTACTTAATATTTATGGACTTTGGTCCATTATACAGATAAATTTTACATCCTGTGTCTTGCAGCTGAATCGACTTGTCACGGACAAGTGGGTAGATGGGTGGGATGATCCTCGACTATTGACACTAGCAGGACTAAGAAGGAGAGGGGTATCATCAACAGCAATTAACTCTTTCATTCGTGGAATGGGAATAACAAGAAGGTAAGTTGAGAAACGTCTTACCAAATTGGGAAAGGAAAGTGTCCATTATTTTTCTATGTACACTTTTGTTAGGGAAGCAACAAACAAGGTGAATCGCAGATCAGTGGGCATCTAAAATGTGTGCATGTTCACCTAGAGCACAAAGTCCATGTCCCACAAATTGGCCCCTTTCTATATCAATATCAGGAAAATCTTCCCTAGTTTTTGTATTACTGATACTGTAATATTTTGTTGCAGTGATAATAGCTTGATTCAAGTTGAACGCCTTGAATACCATATTAGAGAAGAGCTTAACAAAGTAGCCCCTCGAGCTTTGGTTGTTTTGCATCCTCTAAAGGTTCTGTGTAAACTATTTCCCAAATCCTTACTTTTTTTCTTACTTTGTTAATCGCTTAACTGATGAACTAATCATTTTTCATTGTTTTGGTGGATATAGGTTGTCATAACTAATTTAGATTACGGAACGATAATGAACCTTGATGCCAAAATGTGGCCTAATGCTCCTGACAGTGATGCTTCAGCCCACTATAAGGTGCTTCTCAATTCTCACACGTTATATGCCATCTTTCTTAGAAAATGGATAGGATGTTTTATGTTAATGAAATGACATCATTCTGCTAAATTGTCCTTTTGCCTCTAATGTCTATCACAACTTTCCTAGGTTCCATTTTCAAGAACACTCTACATTGAAGAATCTGATTTCCGCCTAAAGGATTCGAAAGATTTCTATGGGCTTGCTCCTGGTAAATCAGTAATGCTGAGGTAATATATTTGGAAACATCTAAGTAGTGGTTCACCTACTTCATGCCTACTCATCTGACGTGTGTTGCCATTTGAATGGATAGGCACGCATTCCCAATAAAATGTGCGGAGGTTATCTATGGAGACAATCCGGATAGTATTGTTGAAATCCAAGCTGAGTATGACCCTTCCAAGGCTACAAAACCGAAGGTACATAGGCCGCTGAAATACATGAGAAGCATTAATTTGCAGCTTCCCCTTTCTAAGTCATCTTCAATTTGTGTAGGGCGTGTTACACTGGGTTGCCGAGCCTTCCCCTGGGGTTGAGCCACTCAAGGTTGAAGTGAGATTGTTTGAGAAACTGTTTCTTTCAGAGGTATATTATTTTCTTCATTGCCTTCCTGTTGCAAGCTCCTTGTTCTAATGGAAGTTCCCGCTGACTTCTGTCTTTCCTGCTCTCTTGATCAGAACCCTGCAGAGCTCGAGGATTGGCTGGGTGATCTCAACCCGCAGTCAAAAGAGGTGATAAAGGGAGCATATGCTGTACCATCACTTGCAAATGCCGTGCTGGGTGACAAATTCCAGTTTGAACGCCTTGGTAACATCATTAGGATCCTGTTTACATGTTTAACTCCTTGGATAAAGAAGATAAAGCGTTCCTGTGTCTTAGTTGCTTACCACCTTGTCACGCGGTTACAGGTTACTTCGCCGTGGATTCAGACTCGACGCCTGAGGGGCTGGTGTTCAACAGAACGGTTACCCTAAAAGACTCCTTTGGAAAAGCTGGACCCAAGTGATCGACTCACCATCTGCCGAGGAAGAGACTTGCTCGCTTGGCTTGGCGAAAAAGATTTTGTTGTAATACTGTTAGTGGTTTCTAAATAGTTGTAGCACACTGCCCTGCATGAGATTCTGTGGGGGTACCCAATTTTGCAGCGATGTCACCAACACTGAACTGTTGTTTTCATTAATGGTAACTCAAATTATGTTTACTTGATAGTGAGTTTTATTTAACATCCCGAGATTTGATGTGGCATCGATGCAGATACATACAAGTATGTTGGACTCTTTAAGCTCGCTCATCAGTCAATTGAGTGTGTGCTCTATACGTTGTCTAGTGGTGCACTGGTGCGTGGTGTCAGCCACACCACCTGACGTTTGCAGCAGCATAGACAAGGTGTTGCTGAGGGATCATTCCATTCTATACTAGAACCATTCTACGAACTTGCAACCGCTGACTCTTTGCCGGGTAAAACCTGCAACCTGCAACCGCTGACTCTTGGGTGGGATTGGGGAACCAAACAGATCTTTTCAAACAAATTATAAAACCTGCAACCGCTGACTCTTGCCGGATATCGTCAGGCATCGACCAAAAAGTTCGGCGACTTTTTTAGTCGCCTAAACAGGATGATGTGCGCCCAAACGATAAACAACTTAGGCCATGTTTAGTTACTCCCAACTCCCAACTTTGACACTATGCAAAAAGAAGATTCCCCATCACATCAAACTTGCGGTACATGTATGGAGTACTAAATGTAGATGAAATTAAAAACTAATTGCACAGTTTTGTTGTACTTTGCGAGACGAATCTTTTGAGCCTAATTAGTCAATATTTGGATAATAATTCACAAATACAAACGAAACGCTACAGTGTGCTACAGTGCTGTAACAGTAATTTGGCACCTCCCAAATTCCCCAACTAAACACGGCCTTAGCAAATTTCGGCGGTGCGTTCGTCCGCTAGTTCAACGCGTACCAAAATAAGCTTATCCGCTACACGACTCTACTGTCTCTACGTGTTTCACAGTTTCTCATCCCAGCTATCTAGTCAACCCTCTGCGCTGCCGGCTCCACATGACACTTCTACATGATGCATCTGACTTCTGACCTCAAGGCGCCTGCCACCGTAAAAAACCAAACGAGGTCACGTCACACGTAGCCTGGAAACAGTTGAAAGTAAAAAATGCCTGCCTGCCACCATTGAATGTGGCGGGTTTAAAGGGAGGGGGGGTAGATAGTTAGAGTCAACAGCTTTGCAGTACCAGTAAGTGAGTGAGACATGCCGATGAGCGTCACCGTCACCAAGTTCCGGCCGGTGCTCGTCGGCCCGGCGACCGCGCCGGAACCGGCGGCGGAGGCGACGGTATACATCAACCTCTCCTCGTTCGACAGGGCCCTCGCCTTCTTCCCCGTCACGTCGTTCCACGTCTTCGACCGCGCGATCGGCGCGCCGGCCGAGACCGTGCGGGGCGCCATGTCCCGCGCCCTGGTCCACTACTTCCCGGTCGCCGGCCGCATCGTCGCCGCCGCCGCCGACGGCGAGCGGCTGCGCATCGCCTGCACCGGCGAGGGCGTGTCCTTCGTGGCCGCGACGGCCGACCGCTCCCTGGCGGACGCCGGGCTCCTCGACCCGCCGTCCGGCGCGGCGCTGCTGGACGAGCTCGCCGTCGGCGTCGGCGCCGAGGGGTTCCGCCCGTCGGACCCGCTGCTGCTGGTGCAGGTGACCGAGTTCGCCTGCGGCGGGTTCGTCGTCGCGGTGACGCGGAACCACGCCGTCGCCGACGGAACGGGGTTCGCGCAGTTCATGCGCGCCGTCGGCGAGCTCGCGCGGGGCATGCCCCGGCCGTCCGTCCTCCCCGTCAGCTGCGGCGACGACTCCCTCCCGGAGCTGCCGCCGCTCGTCGCCGCCATGGAGAACGCGCTGGTCGTCCTCGAGCCGCGGGACTTCGCGTTCCTCGACATCACCGTCCCGTCCAGCTGCATCGACCGCATCAAAGCCGGATTCGCCGGCCAGGTCACCGCCGGCGGCGGCCCCTGCACCGTCTTCGAGGCGGTCATGGCCGTCCTCTGGCAGTGCCGGACGCGCGCCGTCATGCCGGACGACCCCTCGACCCCGGCGCCTCTCATCTTCGCGGCCAACGTGCGGAAGCACGCCGGCGCCAGGCACGGCTACTACGGCAACTGCATCACGTCGGCGGTGGCGGTGCCGACGAGCGGGGAGGTGGCGAACGGCGGCATCAACGACGTGGTGAGGCTGATCAAGCGCGCGAAACAGCCGATCCCGCACCAGTTCAAGAGGAGGAACAGCGGCAGGGTCGCCGGCGGCGGCGGAGAAGGAGAAGGTGGCTTGTCTCTGTCCGCGGAGCAGGCGGAGGTGATGTTCGGGTACAACGCCTTCGACGTGACGAGCTGGCGGAACCTGGGCGCCGACGCGGTGGACTTGGGCGGCGGGACGCCGGCGAGGGTGATGTGCCGGATGGACAGGATGCCGGTGCCGCACTGCGTGGCGTGCCTGCCATGCAGGAAGGACGGGGCCAACGTGCTGGCGCGCTGCGTCAGGGAGGAGCACGTCGACGCCTTCCTCAGGGAGTTGGCCAAGTTCACCTGATGACATCTGCTGACAAACCGCAAGGGACCTGGCCCCTGTGGAGCTGTAGTTACAACTGCAGGTTTGGCTTGTTGCAGGAACGTGTAGCGTGGCATGTCGTACGTGTCACTAGGGTTTAGGAACATGCTCCGTATTTTGTTAAGCTATTGTGTTTGCTTATCGTCGTTTCTCAGTAATCAATAAATTAATTTCCTAATGCATTGCCACTCGACGAGTCACATCGGGCTCGTTGGCCTCCGCTCCAACCTTTGGGGGTTTTAGTTACACATTTAGTTTACCCGTATATGGAGCATCTGTAACTCTAATGCAGAAAACTGATTTCACGGCACGAAAACGCAGGTTTAGGCGAATTAGTGGATGCATAAAAGTTTCTACGTTGCAAGTCCACACGGTCACAAGCCAACCAGAGTGTTGTCCATTTATTTACGGCAGAGTGCTGCCTCAAAAGTCAAATCATGTCACAAAGCGATGCCACAAAACTGAAGCATTGCCTAGATTCCTAAGTAGCAACTACTGGCATTTGCACAAGCTTACAAATTAAACAAACAGCACTTCCTGCAAGCAAATAACTTTAGAAAAAGGCTGCAGCTCTTTACATGTTTACTTGTAATGAATACCCTTTACAATACTCTCATGGGGCATGGGATCTCCATAGGAAGATGTTTGGCCCTTGGTGTCAACCGGAGAATAATTATTTGACTGATTTGATGGAGCTCGACCTGCAAAAGTGCACACCACAGTAGTTAGTTCAATTTATACCCAATCCAACGCAAAAGAGGAACTTGTATGCAGAGATTCGGATCTTCAAACCTGTTTATCTTATCAGTGGAATCAGAATCGTTGATTAGCGCATCAATGGCGTCCTTGCCAAAATTCCCTGATTCTATCGCCAGTTGCAACCCCTGAAATGTAATTTAGCATCCAATGTAACAACTTGAAGCTAGTTTGATTGCGGCAGACCAGTAAATATCACATTCCAAACCTACTTGCATTATTTGTTGTTTCTTCAGTGTAAAGTTATATACGCTGGACACCATGCCAAAGATAATTCACTCGTTTCAACAACCAATCCTAAACATTTTCATAGTCATTCCAAAAATCCAAACAGATTTCACCACCATTTTTGTGTTGGTACTTGTAAAAATTTGCAAATTGAACTAAACACTATTTTGCCTCATAAAATGTGTAATGCTATTATGCTAACTGACTAACCTGTATGACCTTCTGACCTCCATAACGCTTCCCAGTCACTTTTGGGCCCTCCTGTAGAAATTTAACAAAAAAAAGGTTAAGTGAAATGAACTAAGAACCTTGAAACTTGCGGGCCAAAGATAAGAAACAGATACTCCTCTGATACTTGTCAGGCAAGTATCGGACATTTTCATGAGTTTAAATAAATAAAGTAATCCCAGTACTTTGTTGTTACCACTCTTAACTCTTTCCTAATAGCTTCAAACCTAATCCCCTACTATGCTCATAAAAAGCTCTATGCATAAATATTCTTCACAAAGTAGAGGCCACCTCCTAGCTAGCCCTAGCTGCCAGTCAATGCTATCGCCCCTAGAATCACCTGTTTGTCTCTCTTTGCTTCCTTTTATATCAAATACGCAGTCAATTGGGTAGCAGATAACCTTTGAAGCATTTTTCTATTTCTGTATTTTTAATATTCACTATATATATATGTGCATCCCCCTATTAGTGTTTTTGGGAAATGTATCAGACTATCTGGGTAACATAGAGTGGAAATGCTCATACCAGGCGTTCCGGCAGCTTTCCACCATTTTGCTCTATGAATTGGCAGAGGTACATCACACCCGCACATGAAAAGTCCTGTTGATAAAGAGTACTTCAGTCAATATAAGAAAGACCAGTAGAAGGAAACATGCATTAACTGGATTTGCATGCATTTGGTGCCTAGGGGCACCACACCCACAGTTATGACTTACGAAAAGCATGCATGATGCACATTTTGGAAAATTCGAAATAAAAAAAAACAGGGATAGAGTGCATGTAATACATTTACACATGCTAAACTGGACCATCAAATTTCCTACCTTCAAACATATTATTTTTACTTTGTTCATTTAAAAAAAAACTGAACAACTGAACAACAACATAATCTTTTTTCAAGTGAAGGCCCACCTGTTTGGCTTCCATTGAATCAATTTTCCCATCCTGCAGAAGTATAAAGAATTCAGTAAACAACTTGGTAGCAACAACTAGTAACCTTCAAATGAGATATACACTTACAAGACCCCAGACTAATTCTTTGATGTTTTTAATTTCTGAACCGATATTCTCGAGCTTCAGTCGTGCATCAGTAACCTGAATAATGAAGTAGATATTTCAGAACTGTATGACCAATGAACTCTCTTCATGCGTTTTTAATGGATGCCAGTTAAGAGCATATTGACATCCAATTATAAAAAAAACTTGAACACACAGCAGGGCTAGGTATCATTATATTAGATAGGAAGAAAGGCAAACCCAAGTAGAAACAAACCAAAAACATAGAAAAGAGAAACAAGGAAGTGGGGGAAAAAACTAAAACACAAAACAGCTACTTAGGTATGGTATATGCTACTTCAGATTTTGAACAACTGAATGCATGGACTTTGAACAAATGGAGCAAGATGTGGAATATTGAACAACTGAATGCATGGACTTTGTACAAAGATGTAATATTCAGGAAAAAAAGTACATCATCTCTTATTTGTCCAGATAGAGCCTTTTGCTGATCCAATTTATCATCCAACTTTTCAATGCGCTGCGTCAAATGCCTTTTAGCAGCCTGCAAAAAGAAGATCAAGGTTTAACTATTTGAGAACACACAGGTTCTTGTATAACAAACTAGCAAAAGATCTCAACAACGGCATTCAGACCATGTGGCAGAAATACACAACGAACAACTTGGAGGAAAACATGAACTGACTTCATCAAGAATCAATTTAAACACCTAACAAATGTCTGGCACAAATAGAAAAAGAAAAGAAAAACATAGCCAGGGTACAACCCATGGAAATCTTACTCTGGTTTCAAAAAACAAACTACAGTTCTCACTTCTAACAAACACTTAAATAAAACACCCGTTGCCTTCAACAGCTTAACTTTTGTTATCAACAACAACCTCATAAGTTAGATTTACTAAGCATATGAAAATTTGTATGCCATCAAAATGAGTATTAGACCATTAAGCTTATTTTAAAACAATAGAGTACTAAAAGTAACATCTTACCACAGTAGTATTGTATTAGAGAAAGACAAATTAGCAATCATAGTGAGCTCAAAAGTCAAAACTTAGCTTAAATCAATATTTTCAAAAAGGCGGAAAAGGTACGGATTCTGTGACAAGCAACTAGGAAAGAAGTACTTACAGCAAGCGAGCTTTGCACTTGCTCCAAATGTTTAGTCATACTTGAAACAGCATTTGCCATGTTGCGCTTGGTAACATACATTAGATCTGAGAATGAGATGCCCTGGACAAAAAAGAGTACAAAATGAGTAATAAGAATCTCGTGTACTATAATAGATGATAGAAGAGGAATTCAAGAAGAACAGGTACAATTTAATCCTTAACAGATAAATATAAAAAATCCAGAAAATCATACCTGCCTTTTCAGAATAGAAGGAAAATGAGTCACACTTAATTATATTATAAGTTTATGACAAGAAATGATGAAAATATAAATGAGAAAACAGGCAGATCCCACAAAATTAGCATAAACTGTCAAACGAATTGCTAGCATCCAAGAAAGCATAAAATAGCCATGACCTGATTGTCCAGAACCACCAGTAAGAACATACCTTCCACCACATATAGCCATATCCCAGTGCCCCTACAGTTGCTGCAGGTACTAACAGACCTGACACTCCTGCAAAGAGATTAAGATCAATGGTATAACATATATGCTATCACCAAGGATATAGGCTAATGTCCTGAATACAAACTTATAGCATCCACCTATCCTAAGTCAAAACTTAAAACTCAGGCACACCTCGAGTTTGAATCAAGCAAGACAAACCTGATTGTCCAGAACCTCCAGCAATAACAGTTACCGGACGTGAGGAAGTAAGCTGTCGGACCTCCATTGCCAGCCGACGCACCTATAATGGAGTTTGCATTTGACATGAGAAAACTGAATAAAGATGACCACTAAATACAGAATCTGTACTAACCATGACAAGTAATAGTGTAGTTATTGAAACAATTAAAGACTGCATGAAGAACACTGAAATTGCATACGCTTAAGTGCCATGTTCAGCTATTAATCATATGATGTGTTTTTATGGATTATAACCACATCATGACAGGGCTTATCATGCACTGCTCTGAGGCTTGTGAACAATATCCACATTGCTGTAGCAGTGGGCCCAAACCAATGATTTGAGAATCAAGCAAGTTATATATTTCCCTAAATAGCTTATTTGTTCCCCAGGGCAATGATTTTTGGTATCCTACCAATAAGTTGATCAAGTGACTATCTGGACTGATCTTGTATACAATTGTTACAAGAGCCTTTACATATGGAAGCTTAGTATACTCAATAATTATTCACAGACATCAAGCAAGAAATGAGTATAGAATAGTCAACCCAATCTATAGTCTAATCCCTCCCCTAACCTCCTCCTCCCTCAGGCTTTGTTTGAAAACACAGTGATCCCCTCCCAATCCATACATATTGGAAGGGATTGAGGGGGAAATTCGTTCATTTTCCACTCTGATCAACATATATTGGGAGGGAATGGTTTTATCCAAACAAGGCCTTAGGCGATCTGAACTGAGCAAGCCCTACTTGGTGTGGTGTATACCCCTACTTCATAATGATCTAAAAATCAATGCACAGTTAATAAACATTTCCAGAAGTACCAAGGGTTCTTAATTCCAAGTGCAATGCAAACCCATTGCATGATCATAAAATGAAATATAAACAACAGGTAATAGTAGAATCATTATCTTAACTAAGTTCAGACTACAAGGAAACAGATCAAATATCAACCTTCCAAAACTTGAATTGAGATTACTCTAGGATATCCCTCTGGTGAAAAGAAACATGACAAAAGCCTTTTACTCCCAAGCAAGTTAGGGTAATTCAGAACCCAAACACTGCCACCACCAATCACCCCCCCCCTCCCCCCCACCCACTTCTTCTCCCCTAAAGATTGCACGAGAGAATTCGAAGAAGAAAAAAGTGTCAGGGCAACGATCCAAAGTTTATAGCAGCATTGTCCACTACTAGGAGTCCTTGACGAATGCAGATAAAAGGATTTGTTTCTATGGTCATGGTAACTGTTTGAGTTAAGCATGTATGGAAATTACAGATATAAGGATCTGTTTATACAGTCATGGTAACCATTTGAGATAAGCATGTGCATGCAAAAGAACAATATCAGAAGAGAAGTACACAGCTGCAATGGTGGACTGACGCAGAGAACTGTGGGGTCTATTTAGAGACTAGACAATAAATTAACGAGCACAACAAACTTAGAAAACATTTTATGATAAAAATCATCAACCCACCACTTTGCAATGAGCACTTCACCAAAGGAGAAGTACACACAAGAATAACAAAAAACAGCCTCAGCCATAGAGAAGCACGTGGGATCTAGCATAATGTCTCCCCTGATGTATATGTTTTATCATATACTTTGTTTAAAAAGAAAAGAGACTGCTCGGGATAATATTTCCATTGGACCATTGGAACAGAGATACCGATTAACATGGCAATAACATCAAGTCTGAATATTGGATACACCAAAGTAGTACTGAATTGCGTGATGCATTTCTACTTTGGGAGCTGAACACTGACAGATAATCCGGTGCATTGAATTAATAGGATTATGGGAACATTACAAGATGTCCTGCTGTATTTGAATTACTCGGAGGCAGAAGCAGGCACTAACGTGTTCGCACAGCCACATCCAACATACTACTATGCTAGCAAACTAGTTATATGAAAGGCAAGGAGATCACCTGCGAGGTGAGCGCCTCGTTGAGGTCGGCTTCGCCATCTCCTCCCCCTCCGCTGCCCTTCCCCTTGCTCCCCTTGTCGAGTATCTCCTGCACAAACCCACGCGTCACAAATGATAAATCATCAGAACCAGAGCAATCCGGATCGCCTCGCTCCCCGGATCAGGACCCGGGATCACCAGGCCACCATCAAGGCGCCGGAGCGCGGCCCGCGGCCAGGGGACGCGACGCACCTGGAGCTCGCCGAGGATCTCGGCGAGGCGGCCGTTGCGGAGGACGACGGAGCCGGCGACGCCGGCGCCGACGAGGACCACGACTTTCGTGAGGCCCATGCCCGCCTGCGCCAGCGCCATGGCTGCGCACCGGCCGCGTAACAGGGGGAGAGGTGGTGGCGGCGGAGGAAACCCTAGCTCAGGGCCCGTCGAGGTGCGACCGCGCGAGGCGTTGAGCTGGTCTGGTGGAGAGAGAGGAGGCGTAGAGAGAGGAAGAGAAGGGTGGGGCCTATGTGGCGGCGGGAGAGGAAAGTCGGTCGGCACGCGCGAGCTGCGCTGCGCCTGCGGAGGTGGAAAGGAACACGACACCGCGCGTATTTTTGAGATGACGTATTGTGAGTCAACTAGAAACCGGCCAGGTAACAGATATTTTTCCATAATAAATGTACTCATGAAATAATTACAGTCATAGCTAATTAACCACGAGCTCAATAAAGAATGGGCTTATTGGTGCCATAATGCGCCGTCGAATAAACATTTTGCTAATTGGAAGCTACATAACTATGCTCTCTCTTGGTATGCTAAAAACAAAAATCATTCAGTTGTAGACATTTGTTCAGGAGTCCTTTTGCATGTTGCCGTGGACCTTGTAATACGCTTCAATATGCCTTTTATTTATTCAATTTGAATTTTGCCTTCTCTCCGTTAGCCTCCATTTTTATATTTGAATCTAAGGCCATGGTTACATTTGCTTATTTTTAGCATCCGTCACATCGAATGTTTAGATACTAATTAGGAGTATTAAACGTAAACTATTTACAAAACCCATTACATAAGTGGAGGCTAAACGGCGAGACGAATCTATTAAACCTAATTAGTCCATGATTTGATAATGTGTTGCTACAGTAAACATTTGCTAATGATGGATTAATTAGGCTTAATAGATTCGTCTTGCCGTTTAGCATCTAATTATGTA
>NC_028452.1:7138595-7188615 GCF_000263155.2 Setaria italica | reverse complement strand
CTCCACTTATGTAATGCGTTTTGTAAATAGTAGACGTTTAATACTCCTAATTAGTATCTAAACATTCGATGTGACATGTGCTAAAAATAAGCAAAGGAACCAAACGCCCCTTAATATTATGGCTCTTGCACCTTATAGTAGGCTTTTTGATATATTTCCTTTGCAGTAGTCCTTCTGATTTCTTGAAAAAAATTTCCTGATCTGATTTGTTGCCATACGACTCTTGATTACACCTTTTGCAATAGGCCCTTCAATGGTAAGAGATTGATGAGTTTCTTTTCACCCATTTTATCCAAATTATAGCTTGTTGCCATTGTTGGTTTGCTTGTTGCACTATTAAGAATAGATGTTACGGTGTAGTTTACGATGAACATGCATAAATGTTTATTAGGGGATAATAGTTTCAACGAGGGGATCGATGCTCATATGGACGATTTTTATTGGTGGGAATTTGATTTTTTATATTTTTTTTCAAGTAAAGCATTTATGCTACTATTTTATTTTACAGTTAGATCCTTTAGGGTCAAATAATTTATTTTTATATTTTACTGTTTGCAAATTTTTAAGGTAACCAAAATGTGTTGGGGTCGTACTTGTAGAAATTTCCAACTTTGATAAAGACTCCATCAACGGCTGAAATAGATGGAATTGACGATGGGTGTGTGCTCTTTTTTTATTGCCCAACAAAACCAAGTAGGGGTGAACGTTTGCTAAAAAAGCCTTAGGGGGTGCTACCTAACAAATGCCACAATTGAAATGTGAGAATTTTTCTTAGACCGTGTAGCTAGTACTATAACGTATGATGATGCTACTACCCTGATTTTGACTGGACTACGGCAGCCTGACCCATTACCATGAACTCTTGATATTGAGCTGCAGCTTTTAACTTTTCTGAAAAGCTAATGCAAGCTTTTTGCTTCTGAAAAAGTCAACACTAGCTTTTAGAAGATGTGTTTATCTTTCTGAGCTCAAAAAGCTACGAAAAGCTCATAAAATTGAGCTTTTCAACTTTTCATATAAACTCAGCTTTTCTGAGCTTCCAACTTTTCGGAAGGTACATGATCACTATTTGTTTGAGCTTCTGACTTTTCACGCTACGCTAAAAAACTGTTAGAAAGCTCAAACAAATAGGGTCATAGTTCATGCACACATATCTATTGCACATACAATTTCAACACGTATCGCTAGTTCACTAATCACTAACCATTGCTATGTTTTTCACACAAAACGTTTCAACACAATTTTTGCAGCCAGAGTATTTACCTGAATGTCACATTAAAAGTTGATAGCGAATAGATTCTATAGTACTTCCAGGCAACAGATATTAATGGTAGCACTAGCTAAGATACCAGATTGGATAGAAGATTCAAAAGCTAGGTAAAATTTATCGCTCAGTTTACACTGATGGCTCAATAATCCTCCCCAGCAGTTAACTGTCAAAACGATGCCACATTCAGTCCGACCCACCTCCGGAGCCCTGCTGAGTACTTGCACCACGGTAGGCAGCAGACTCTTCTGCATAGCGTTGCTTGTCGACCTGGGACTGCTCAATGTATGGCTGCCTCTCCTCAGCTGCAAAAAGGAGACCAGAGGAAATAATCGTAATGGATAATTTCCACTTCTGCCATGGTGGTATCTCTAAGAAAACACGATCACCATAATGAAGAATATGTATGTGCACGGCAATGGAAGTATGCATCACAGAGCTGGAATATTACCTGACATCTTTTGCCACCGCTCCCCAAGCTTCTTCGCGATCTCTGTAGTAGCTAGTTCAGGGTTGCTGCTCTTAATATTCTGCAACGGGAAAGTGCCAGTTAACATTCAACACATACCTCATGTTTCGATTTGATCTGCAAAATCCTAGGACAAAAGCTAACATGTTTGTTCTTGCAACCTAGCAAATACATGTAGAGTAGAAAAAATAGCAAGCTAGGTCCAATATTTGCAACGAAAGCAACATGATTTTTCTCCTACTAATTTTATTCAATTTTGTCACTCAGGCTTATAAGAAACTTACAGGTCGCTCAGCCTTTGAGAAGTACATGAATGGAGCTATGGCTCTTTTAGGGGCATTTGGATCTTTCTTCTTCTTAGGCTTCTTTTTCTGAGAACCTTCATCAGGCACACTCTTCTGCTTCTTCTTCACAGGTGGCTTTGATGTACTAGCTTCCTTCTTGGAAGATTTCTGAAACAAGTTCATTAGCGTGGCATACTACTCTAGATGTTCTAGTTCAAACTGAAAAAGTTATTACGGTATTTTGTAAGAGTAAATTTAGTACCTCCTTTTCTTCCCCGCTCAAACTAGCATCAGAGCCATCCTCATCAGAATCATCAGTAGGAGATCCACTATCATCCTTCTCCGCCACAAAATCTTCATCCTAATGTTGAAGAGAGATTACACAAAAATGTAACATACAAATGGCCGAGGGGCCTCTATCCAGAATCAGTTAAATAGATATAATACCTCTTCATCACTTTCCTCATTACCAGCCTGATTTTTAATCCTCTCTAGATGTGGATCAACTGAATCATCATCGGTGCTCTGAAGAACAGCAGTAACACCACCAGCTCTACCTTGACCATCTCCAAGATTTAGAATTTTCAAGTGCTTACCGCTTGAAAAATTATAAGAAATAAGAAGCCATATAAGTTTCATAAAAAAATATGGAGGCTACAATGGTGATTAAATCAACAAACACATATCAAATACCTGATGAAATTGAACAGGTTATGGTATTCATTCCTTTGGATGTTTCTGAAGAGATGTTCTTGATCGTTTTTAAGCTTTACTAGGAGGTCAAAATAATGAGATGATATACTAGCACCACCAGCACCATGACGCTCAAACTCAACGTACTCAATCTGCAGCCAATAAAAGGTTACCATAGGACAAAATAAATTAATGAAAAACTATCTTTTATCTTATTTTTAAACATAGAAAACAAACCTCATCATGAGAAATGAGTGTAGGGGGCTTTGGCAGAAAGAAGAAGGCCTTTTCAAGTGGATAAAGCAAACCATCTTCAGCTTTAAGTGATGACTTGACAGCATATCCATCTTGGCAACTGCGGAACGTACTTGGCCTTGTCACTTTAGCACCAGATAAGCCACGAAGGACCATGGAGAATACCTCATGTATTAGACCCTACAAATAAATCAATAATTCAAGAAAGTTAATTTGAAGACGCAAGTACAACGGATGATCATATTAAAAGTCTGGAGTGCAGGGATAGATGAAAATAACATTAGGCCTACATAATTCTTTGCTCAATTGCAAAACTTCACCAAATGTGGTTAATCACCACCCTACTTGCAAGGAAAATAACCATACGCAGGGCTAAGAAAGCATGCACAATTCCATTATATTAAAAAATAATGCATGTAATTACGAAAATACAATCATGTGAAAGAAATAAGCCAACAGGTGATACGCATAAGTTAGATAACCAGTAAAAATAAAATAAATGAGCATGTGCTAGTATCCATTCAATGGATGCAAGAATAGATTACTTATCAAAAGTGAATAAATGTATCACCCTATAAGAGCTCTGAAGTCTATCCTTGTACTTTTCAGCCAAAACCTCCTCACTTAATGTCAGTTCCCTTTCAACAATTGTCTCTGTCTCGAACTGTTCACAAAATGAGGAAATTAATTTTCGGTTGAATATGAACATTTGATCCAATTTAGTGTAAAAATTTAATTGTAGCACAACACCTGAATAACGATGTGAGGATATAATGTTTGTCCTTTGCGAATAGGTGGATCAAGTGTGATAACCACGAAAGTATGAGGGTTGTGTGACTGCATAGGCAAAAAGGAAAGAGATGAAGCCATATATTAGTTTGCAGTCCACAATGTGTGCAATAAAAGATAGCACATATAAAATAAATATGAAATAAATGTAACCTTTGGTAAAACAAAGAGACGAAGAATACTGCTGTACTGTATTTTGAAATCATTAGCTTGTCCTTGGAGTCGCAAGAATGACTGATGAAGCTCGACACTATATCGACCTCTGAATGGACAAGGGGCAATTAACTACTTAGGTAAAACAAACACATTGAAGTAGATGTTCTGCTGTAAGATTTTTCCCACCTTGGTGTAAGAATTGCAATTCCATCAAATGTAGCAACAGCCGCCTCTGAGGAGCCACCTCCGTCAATTTGAACCGAGATAGCTTGCCATAGCATCTACAAAGGAAATATTTCACCAATTGGCATCATGCATGCATGTGTTTTGGCCATTTTGAACTTATCAACAACCTCACCTGAGCTGACGTACGATGCTCATCTCCAATGAATTGAGTATTTGAAGTTGGTACATGGAAACTTAAATCCATGAGTGAATCTTTCTGCAGTCATAGCAAGGGAAAAGAGTTGATCAGCTGTAACGATAACAATGATCAAACATAGACCATTAAAATTGCAACTACTGTTAATGGATCTTCAACTCACTGTAGTCAAAGACTTGAAAAGTTTATATAATGACAAACCATGGGAATGAAAACCATTAAATGAGATTGAACTATCTACGGCAGAAAAATCATTTGCAAACAAATAAGAGACACAATGAAATGAAATAAGTAGGACATTTGGGTACCCTTCAATGATATTTGTAAACATAAATATCAACTTCTTAATTTACTCCCAGAGAACAGTGAAGTAAGCAAACAATAAATTTTAACAAAACAGGTGAACATGGATTAAAAGAAACACACTTAACCACAGACCTCATTAGCCCCAGTTGTATCATCTACATGGAACTCAAGGACAACATCTGTTTTTCCTTGCATCTGACTTAGTGAAACATCCGCTAGAGAGACTTCAAATGCTTCCTTTGAACCGACATTAAAGCAAAGCACATTCCCTAAAACAGAAATAATAGTAGAAGAAATCAAACCAAAGCAGAGGTTACCAAAAGGCAATGGAGTATACAAAATGCCACATCAAACTTGGCTAACCATTTATTTCAATTCCACCCCAGTTCTGCCCACTGATGGAAAGCTGCTTCTCCTGTGGTGTGATTCCTGTGCTCTTTTGAATGTAGTTAGTCAGGCTACTAACATCCTACAAAATGACAGGATAAAACTGGAGTCAAAATATGCATTGTTTTCAATTATCTGAAACAAAAATAGGCATCAAAACAGATATCAGGTATATGATAAGAAATCCAAATTCACTATCATTCTTTAGCATTTTCAAGTTAGAAATAGAAATTAGATCATTCGGATAAAACAATGGGAGAATATAACCTGTTCACGGAAGCCAAAGAACCTGTAACAGAGGCCCTCCTTTGTCCCAACACTAAGCTGATAAGATTTAGGAATTCTCATCCATGTCACAGATGTGATATCAGCTTTATCAACCTCGATGATCTTTCCTCCCCCTTGCTTCTTCCACGCCAGTCCTCCTGAATAAAGTTTGAACTGCCCAGGGTTCTACAGCACAAGTGATCAAGGAGAATTTCATCAGCACAGTGTAATTGCGATAACAATCATTAAAAAATGATGAATGGAGATATTCACAGATTTGATCTACAGAATCCCCTCTTTTGCAATAAGAAATGAATGGTTGGTTCCTACTTCCCTAAAATATACAAAACAGAATAGAAGCCAAACACAATTTAAATTTGCAATAATGAAACAAAATGTGTTTTATATTAGTATGATAAACGCTGATAAAGCTAGCATGACAAGAGTATTAATCCTTGAACAAGTGCACATATTCATCAGATCAAAAGGATTAAAAATATTTAAACATTTGCCAGTTACGTAACCACAGGTTATGAACTTATGGTCTTCGAGAAGGGTGCAATGGTAGCCCACTTATCCCAGGTTGAGCGTTGCTCTTTAGGGAACATGCTATGGTGAGAATGCAACAGCACAAGAAATGAGTATACGATCTTGGATAGACTCGAATAGAATCAGAATTTCTCTAAAGTTACGACCTGATGCTGAATTTCCTATGTAACGCCTATTGATTGTGCCATTCAGTAGTAATTTGATGGAGAAACCCAACCTTTTAATTGTTGCAAAGGCCGCATTGTTCCAGGAGTCTGTTCCGACGGAATTCCTCAAAAAAATCTAACGTGCCCCTCGAGAAAAACCCTACCGCGTATCTCTAGGGAGATCAAGCGCCGCACCTGAGATGCCAACCAACGAAATTCCCCGATCCCAAACCCGATCGATACGCGAAACCGCCGCCACGAAATCGAAGGCAACAAGAGGTAGTACCGAACCCTGGCTAATAAACAACCCCTCGGCTCGCCTCTGACAACTAATCACGGCGAAAATGAACTCGAGAAGGGAGGGGGATCGAGGGCTCACGCCGCCGCCGCGGCCTCCGAGGGAGATGTTGTTGAAGTGGTGGCCGTCCATCATCTCGGTCGCCCGCCGCCGCTAGTGCCGTCTCGATTCGCTCTCGCGTGGCCTCGTCTCATCGATCGCCTAGTTCGTCGGATGTGTTTGATCGCGGAGCTCTGCTCTCCGCGAGGAGAAGACGGCTCCAGTTTTTTGGTGGGGGGAGGGGGCGCGCGGCGCGTTTATATAGGCGTTTTCGTTCGGACGGGCGGAGTCTGACAAGTGGGGTAGTCTTCTCGCTAGCAAACGAAAAGTTTTATGCATCTCCCCTGTTATTACTTACCATATTTTTCTTTTTGTAAGGGTACTTACCATATAATATAGGCTAATGACAAGCAATTCCGATATTTGTCCAATACGCAGGAGAGCTGCGTATTTTTTCATTAAGAAGAGAAATGAACAAGTTCTTACAACGCGGACCTTCCCGGACGCATGCACATGAATGTTTTACATATTGGATGCTACATTGCGCAAACCAAACACAACTAAGGAAAGAGCAGGGGTACTAGCATAGAGCTAAGGTGGTCGTGCTCTATCGGCTGCAGCCGGCCATCCTAGGACTGCTATCAGTGTAGCACCGGTTTCGATCCAGAGCTATGCTTGCCGGGTGATGGTCATGGCGATCTGAGTAGCGGACTGTGGTGCCGATCGTCCAAAGACTCTGTCGTTTCTCTCCCGCCAAATGCTCCAAGAGATCAACATGAAGGAGGAATCAAACCGAGAACCTTCAGTTTGAGCTCTTTCCGTAGGTGAATTTCATCCTGTGTGAGTTGCCGTGCCTCTTGTGCCTTGTCAAGCCATGAGACGATTGTTCTTGCAATCAGGAGCTGCGACTTGATTTGTCCCACAGTACGCTGGCTCCAATTTTGGAGGTGCTTTGCCATGTTCTTAAGTTTAGCGTCAATCCTGCAAAGAGGGTCGGCAAAATCCTCATTGCACACCCAGCCGGCCTGCACGGCATCTAGGTACCCGGGATTTTGATCCACCAGTTTTCAAAGTGGAGGCGCCGTTTAGTGTGGAAGGAAGCATTGGTTGAGAAGAGTAAAGGGCAGTGGTCTGGGTATCAATGGAGCAAATAGTGTATATAAGATCACAAAAATGTATTAGTTTAACTGTTCGGGATAAGCTATAACTTTAGTTGAAATATACGCATGGACTTGGACTCAAGCACATGCTAATAAGATCAGAGACGAGATGATATGAATGGCCCGAATCGATAATTCTTGAGTGTCGAATAACCTAATTAATGTGCTAGAATTCCCCAAGCTAATAAAGTATTTTATACGTGAAACATGTCTAGCATGGCTTAAGTATGGAAAATATATCAAGACCACGCTAGCTTGATGAAGAAAAGTAGCTGAAAATAGTGACATGTCTTTGGATGTGGTGGAAAGAGAGTAGCAGAGTAAGGAGAGGGTATTTAAATAGTGTTGAGAATCAGCTGATCTGGCATACGATAGCAACGGAGGAGAAAAGTTGAATGCGACAGAAATCGCATTGGCAAAAACCACCATTAGATCGGTATTCTCAAAAACAAATTGTGATGGCTGTTTCCATTTATCTTGCTTGGGTGGACGGGATTTTGTGATCAGTAATGGTGATGTGGTGAGCGGGGAAACGACGTCTTGAATATGTTCTGAAAACTGTGCAAGCAGAAGTGATGGCATGTCTTGGAGGTGTTAGCAGGACAGCCATTGAGTGTGGCATGGGAATACTGTGGTCGAGACTGAGACTGATGCCCAAAGCAGGTACATCAACGGCCTTTGATTCATACGGTGGGACGGCAGAAGTCCTTATTGCAGAGTTTGAAGAATTTACGGTAATGCTAAGGTGAAGACGCTAGCATCTTTCTGTCCACGTATAACTTGCACGGACTGAAGATATTATCTGACAGCTCCACCTTTTCCCTCCGCACAGCACAATGGTTATCCTCTCCCTCTCATTTTTTTCCCGTGCCTCTCCCACACGGCCACTGCCCCCAGTCCACCACCACGTCCACGCCGTCGTCGTGCCGTCCTCCTTCTTTCCCTACCACGCACGTCCCGGTGCTGCCGTCAGGCGCGTGCGTCCCCATGACACTGCTTCCGCGCGCCGCTGCCGCAGCGCGTGGGTTCCAAGTCAAGGTGGCGGCAGGCGGGGCTGGGGCCGGGGAGAGCGAACGACGCGGGAGGAGGGAGGATAAGGGCGGCCACGGCACGGGCCTGAGCTGCGGAAGCGAGGTAGCGGCGGCGTTTGGTTCGGGCGGTGCACTGGGCTTGGGGATTGGCAGCGCGGGCTTGAGGATGAGGATTATGGCACAGGCCGAGGAGGCGCGGGTGATGCTGCTGCAGGACGAGGAGGCGCGGGTGACGCTGCTGCAGGACGAGGAGGCGGGCGGCAAGTGGAGCTCCAGGCCGCACCGCATTGCTCTCTTCGTCGAGCCGTCGCTCTTCGCATCAATCCACGCCCTCCTCTTCTCAAGCGCGCAGCTAGTCAGTCTGATTAGAGTAGATCACATCGAGGTATATGGAGGTGACAACGGTAAAGTCCAGATGTTTCGTGTATTTATTTCATTTGTTTCAATTGTTCGTTTCTCTTGTTGCGGATTTTATTCACTTCTCTAGGATTTCCATTCTGATTTTTGCTTGCCCCTCTCTTTAGGATTTGTGATGTTTCAATATTTAATTTTGCATGTTGCAATAGTTGATTTGAGATGTTAAGGTGGGAATTGGTGTTGCCATGGGGGTATCTTTCTTCCTCGCTGGTTGACTTCTTGAAGGCAACGCTTTCATGTTGCAGCTCAATAAATTTGATGTTGCAGTAGCCTTGTTCTGATGTTTCAACTGGATCGATGGAGATAGTGATGGCATCCATACTTGCATCCATACATGTTTCAACGAGTAAATCGATTTGTTGCGGTAATATTTTCTTGATGTTGCAGTAGCCTTGTTATGATGTTTTCAACTGGATCGATGGAGATGGTGATGCCATCCATACTTGCATCCATACATGTTTCAACGAGTAAATCGATTTGTTGCGGTAATATTTTCTTGATGTTGCAGGAGCTTTTTACTGGATGCTGGAAGAGCAAAATGAATTGCTGCGATAGATTTATCCGAATGTTTCAGAATTGGATCCGGTTCTATTTTCCTGTACAACTCAACTTGAACTCAACTGGATCGATGGTGACGGTGATGCTATGTTCAAGGTTGCAGTAGCATTTTTTATGGATGTCGCATGTGCTTTTTTTCGTTGTTGCAATAAGTTTTCCGGCAGTGACTGAGTTTTTTTATTATATTCTTGATATTGCACAGATTATTTTATAATATTGCGGATGCAATTTTTTATGGTGTATGAACTATTTTCATCTTCTCCAAATCTCCAACCAATCATCTCTCTGCCCATTGAGCCGCGTGACGTTGGGTCCCTCCTCTCTCGTGATGAAGCAGCAGTATAGGGGCTCACAGTGGTAGGACAATGTGCGCGCACAGGTGGTTGGGTAATAATTAATATGGGACCCACCATCCGACGGCCAGCGCTCGGATCGGACGTCCGGGCGCTAGCCGTACCGAAGAATTTAATGAATCTTAATTTTATCAATGTTTCTATTGTTTTCAGTCCTACTATCATAAGGCTGTGCATGCTTGGGGTCATAGTAGTCTTGTGGAAGTTGGTGGCGGTGGCCGACACATAGGTGTAACCGTGCAAGGATCGAGCAAACTTGGAGGATCCATGAACCATGATCACGAGTCGTAATCAAAATTAGGAAGGATTGGATGTTATCTTGGTTAAGTTTTTGCTAAATGGATTTTCTCAAAGTGGAGTTTCAACTAGTCAACATGTGCAATGCAGTCCTTTTGTGCTTGGACCATTAGATTACTAATGACTAAAGATAAGGATATGAGAAATTACTTTTATATTGTTCTACTTATGGCAGCTTCTACTTATCGTTCCTGATTGATCTACACTCTTTACGGCCGATAGAGGACTTCACAAGATACTCCAGGCAACACATATTACTAGTAAAGCTGGCTAAGAAAGATTGCATGTAACAATTAGAAGGTAATAAGGTAATTTCACGCCCTATTTACACTGAGCGCTCAACAATCCAGTTCCTTCTGTCAACTGTCAAAATCTGCAACCTTCACTCCGATCCATCGCCGGGGCCTTGCTGAGCGGCTGTTCCGCGGTAGGCGGCATACTCTTCCTCGTAACGTTGCTTGTCGACTCGGGATTGCTCTACGTATGGTTGTCTCTCATCGGCTGCAAAATTGGGACCAGCAGAAATTATTAGAACAACTGTTCTCTACTTTCTGTAAACAAACATGATTTTTGACAACCATCATGAAGTACATAATAATGTGCATGGCAATATCACAGTGACCGGGTATGCAGCACAGAGATCTGAACTGTTGTTACCTGTCATCTTTTGCCATCTCTCCCCAAGCTTCTTTGCAATATCTGTGGTAGTCAGTTCAGGGTTGCTGTTCTTTATATTCTGCAATGGAAAAGCGTCAATTAACTTTGTAATATGTACCTATTTTGTCTGCTTGATTTAATTTATAGGCCAAATGCCTCATGTCTTTTCTTGCAACCAAGCATGTTTGCATACATGCAGAGTAGAAAAAATAGCAGAAGTATAGCCAGAGGAAGCAAAAATTTCAATATTTGCTGAGAAGTATAAAATCAGGTAGAAGCAATTCTCCTAACTTTAATTAGTTCTGTCGACAGTATGGCTTTCTGAAATTCAGGTTTAAAAGTAACTTACAGCTCGCTCAGCCTTCGAGAAGTACATGAATGGAACTATGGCTCTTTTAGGGGCATTGGGATCTTTCTTCCTCTTTGCCTTTTTCTTCTGAGAACCTTCATCGGACCCACTCTTCTGCTCTTTCTTTCTCTTTGTTTTTTTATTCTGAGAACCTTCATCAGACCCATTATTCAGCTTTCTTTTCACATGCAGCTTTGATCTACTAGCTTCCATCTTGGAAGAATTCTGGATCAAGAAGTCTGTTAGTGTGTCTCATTACTATAGAGACTCTGGTTCGAACAGGAAGAAGGGATACCGTAAGAGGAAATCTAATCACCTCATTTTCACCTCCACTCATACTAGCATCAGAGCCTTCCTCTTCAGAATCATCACTAGGAGAACCACTATCATCTTTATCTGCCACAAAATCTTCATCCTAGTGTTGAAGAGAGATTACACAAAAATATACATGCAAATGACTTAAGGTAATCTATAATATCCATTAAGCAGAAATTAATACCTCTTCGTCACTTTCCTCATTACAAGCTTGATTTTTTATTTGCTCCAGATATGGATCGACAGAATCATCATCAGTGCTCTCTAGAGCAGTTGTAACACCACCACTTCTCCTTCGACCATCTCCAAGAATCCGAATTTTCAAACGCTTGCCACTTGAAAAATATAAAAGGATCAAGAAGCCCTTGTCAGTTCCATAAAGTATAAAGGGTATAATGATAATTATTAAATCAATAAAAAAGGTAAATACCTAATGAAGTTGAACAAGTTTTGATATTCAATCCTTTGGATGTTACTGAACAGTTGTTCTTGATCGTTTTTCAGCTTGACCAAGAGGTCAAAATATTGAGATGATATATTAGCACCAGCACCATGATGCTGAAACAACACATACTCGATCTGCAGCAAATAACACTTTAATCAGATCAAAAGCAAATGTTTGAACAACGATCAACATCATTTTTTCTTTTTTATTTACACAAACCTCCTTATAAAGAATGAGTGTAGGGGGCTTTGGCAGAAAGAAGAAGGCCTTTTCAAGTGGATAGAGCAAACCATCTTCAGCTTTAAGTGCTGATTTGACTGCATATCCATGTTGGCAACTGCGGAATGTACTTGGCCTTGTCACTTTAGCACCAGATAGGCCACAAAGGACGTTGGAGAATACCACATGTATTTGATCCTACAAATATGTCAATAGTTTCTGTGAGCTAATTAGTTTAGGTTAAATCGATAACCCAGGAGAAGTTATTCATTAACCACAAAGGTTATAACCAACAATTGAAGATGAGAGTACAAGAGATGATCCGCGTGGTAAGACCCTTGAATGTGTAAGCTCGAAAGAAAGACCCCGGAATGCAGTGACAGATAAAAAAACATATGGGTCAATAACGCCTTTTGAGTCAAAACTTCTCCACAAGCAGTTAACCAGCACCCTATACTTGCAAGGGGAAGAACTGTACATCTATGGAAGCTTACATATGCAAAAATACAGCACACTAAATCACAAGTCAGCTAATGAATAAAACCAAAATGAGCTCGGAACCATCTTATGAAGACTGTAAAACTCAACTGATGCAAGCGTAGATAACTAATTCAAAGTGAGTAAATGTATCACCCTGTAAGAGCCCTGAAGCCTATCCTTGTACTTTTCAGCCAAAACTTGCTCACTCAATGCCAATTCCCTTTCAACCACTACCTCTGTCACAAACTGTTCGCACAATAAGGAATTTTTTTCTGTTCAAGGAACACTTTATCCAATTTACTGTGAAAACTGGATGGTGATACAACACCTGAATAACAATGTGGGGATATAATGTTTGTCCTTTCCGAATTGGTGGATCAAGTGTGATGACCACAAAAGTATGAGGATTTTGTGACTGCATAGGTGACAAAAGCAATGGATAAAATGATTTGATTAGTTTGGAGTTAGCAATGGAACAAAAAAGGGAGAATGGACTGCACAAAAAGATATCACAATAGACAAATAAAACAAAGACAGAAGAAATGTAACCTTTGGCAAAATAAAGAGGCGAAGAATACTGCTATAATGGATTTTGAAATCATTAGCTTGTCCTTGGAGTCGCAAGAATGACCGATGAAGCTCAACACTGTATCGACCTCTGAATTGAAAAGGAGCACTTAGTTACGTCAGCAAAACAAAATAAATACACATTAAGTATCATTAGTTTTAACCAAACATATGCTCTGTGCGTGTATGATTTTCCCACCTTGGTGTGAGGATTGCAATGCCGTCAAATGTAACTATAGCCGCTTCTGAGGGGCTCCCCATGCAAAATCTAATCTCCTGGCACAACATCTGAAAAGCAGAGAATGTTCCAGATTTGCACCGGGCACATGTGTTTTTGTCATATTGCACATATCAAGCAACTTCACCTGAGCTGAAGTATGACGCTCATCCCCAATAAATTGAGCATTTGAAGTTGGTACATGAAAACTTAAGTCCGCCAGCGAATCTTTCTGCAGTCAAAACAAGGGGAGGAGTTGAGCTTAGCCATGTCAGTTATAATCATCATCAAACAAAGACCATCAGAGTTGCAACTATCTTTAATGCATAAACAACTTCTAAACAGTATTCATCAATGCTTTCGCTGTTCAGCTCAGTCAGACTTGAAAACTTATCTAATATCATGGAGCATGTTATTCGAACTAAATAAGATTGAAAGAGCAACATGGAAGCACAGTATTTTGTTACACAGTCTTGGAACGAACAAGAAACACTACAAAAGATTAAAAAAAAAGGTACAAAAACTATGAGCTTCATGAAAACTTGCAAAACATATATTAATTTACTTCTTGCAATACACCCAGAAAAAGTGACGCAAACAAAAGACAAAAATGGATTAAGGAAAACATACCTCGTTAGATGCAGTGGTATCATCAACATGGAACTCGAGAACAACATCTGTTTTCCCTTGCATCTGAGCCTGCGATACATCTGCTAGAGAGACTTCAAATGCTTCCTTCTCACCAACATTAAAGCAAAGCCTAGTTCCTGAAACGGAAAGAACAGGGAAAGGAATCAAATCAGAGGTTATAAAAAGGCAATGGAGTACAGAAAACACTTGAATACAATAGAAAACTTGGCTGACCATCGATTTCAACTCCACCCCAGTTATGCCCACTGATGGAAAGCTGCTTCTCTTCTGGTGAGATTCCCGTGCTTCTTTGTATGAAGTTACTCAGGTTGCTAACATCCTAAAATGAAATTAGATACTTTTCGAGTTACAATATGACCAAAGGTTCCAATTATCATATAAAAACATAGACACTGGCACATTTATAAGGTCTTTTTTCAGCATTTATTCATTAGACATAGACAATATAAATACCTAATTTGCTTCTGACAAAATAATGGAGGGACCAAGGGAATATCAGTATATCACCTGTTGACGGAAGCCAAAGAACCTGTGAAAGAGCCCCCCCTTCATCCCAACATTGAGTTGATAAGATTTAGGGATCCTCATCCATACTACAGAAGTGATATCAGCTTTATCAACCTCAATAATCTTTCCTCCACCTTGCTTCTTCCATGCAAGTCCTCCTGAATAAAGTTTAAACTGTCCAGGGTTCTACAAGAGCACAAGCCATAACAGCACCAAAAAATAAATTCAGAACCACAAAGGGACATAAATAATTGTAAAAAACCATGGAATGTACATTTTTTTTTTGGTTCATTTCTTTCATGCATAAAAAATGGAATTGGTCGGCCAATCAAGTTCAACATCATACTTAGTATGGTAATCAATGCAACAGGCCATGATAATAGGAATAATCCTTAAACAAGTGCAAAAAATCAGGTTAAAATTGGTCAATAATGGAGGCCAACGGTGCAGTGGTAGCCCAATAATCACAAGCTAGGAATTGATAAGTACATGGACAAGGGGAAAAATTTAATTGAGGTGCAAGTTTTCCCCCAATTATTCCTTACCAATCCTTAAAGGCAAGGTTTTAATTTAATTCCTCACGCGAAACAAGTCGTGGATACAAGTTTCATTGTTAGGCGTCATGGTTCCATAGTAATTTCACAGGAACAACAAGAACTCATTTCATTGTTCAAAAAAGCCTACATTGGGAACTTTTCCCATCAAGATTATGTTCTTGTATAATCTCCAAAATTCCCGTGTTCGAAGTACCTTTTCTGTTCCCAGTGCGCAATTACAGCAATACAGTCAAGCATTAGCAAAAATAACAAGGAGCTTGGTATCTAATAGTTGCAACTATTGCAGTTATCCGATGATCGAAAACACAGTTCCAGATTGTTCCACTTGGTGCTCAATCCAGCGTCCAATGCATTGCACGAAACAAACAAAAGACAAAAGGATTCAATTGTTTTCCCTATAGACAAATTACATTCATCAAACAATCCCGCAGGTCGCAAATATTCGTCCTTGCAACAGTACTCGTGCCCCTCGAGGAAACCCATAACGCGTGGCGTGATGCCCAGGGAAATCATGCGCCGCACGAATGCGAATAACGGCAACAAAATAATATCCGGCCGCGCAGCCCGATCGTGAGATCGCCGCCGCGAAACCGAACGCACCAAGCCGTAACCCTAGAGAAACAACCCCTCGGACTCGCCGAAAAGCGAGGCGAAGCGAACTCGGGATGAGATGGGAGTGGCAGAGAGGCGCGATCGGGGACTCACGAAGCCGCCGCGGCCGCCGAGGGAGATGTTGTTGAAGTGGTGGACGTCCGTCATCTCGTTCGCCGCCGCCGAACCGCCTCGAATCGCTCTCGCGCGACCTCGCCCGCGCGTCGCCTCCTCGGGTGTATGTTGATCGGGGGAGCTCTGCTTCGCGAGAGCTGAGAAGGCTTTGGGTTTTGGGCGGGGGGCAGGGGTAGCACGTTTAGTAATTTGGGAGACCAAATCCCCGTCGGGATCCTGCAATTTCCCAAGAGTACGTCCGTGGAATCTAGACACGGACCAAATTTTCCCGCTGTTTGGAGGCCCACGCCATGGAGGCGGACGACCCAACCCACACGTTTTCCCTACGGTACCTCTTTCCCACCTCGAGGGTCCGGACGTGGCTTTTCCGTCCGCCTTCGCGAAGTGACGCAAGCATCGCGCCGCTGCCGCCGCACCGCGCCACCGCCTCTCCGTCCAGGCGCCTCCTCTCCACTCCCCATCCAAGCGCCGCCGCTCCCCCTTCCCGTCCAGGTGTACCTCTTCGCTCCACGTTCAAGCGCCACCCCTCCACGTTCCCGTCCAGCGCGCCCCCTCTCCGGCATCCGCGGCACACCCCTCGAACATCTCTATCTGCACCGACGCCTCCACCTTGGCCGCCAGTCTGCCACCTCATCTTCCTGCTCGGGAGAGTTCTCCCCCTTCTATTCTCCTATTGCCTAGGATCTATAATCCTCTTTCCTTAATTCCTAGTTCTTGTAGATCTTGGTGGCTTCAAGACTGTCGGATCCAAGATACACTCCTTGTTCATCTCTTCATGGGACATTATATGTCTAGGTAAGCATCCCATTCTATTGGTTGCCAAGGATAAATTGCTTGTTACGATTTATACTATGCTTACCGTAAAAATGGATTGTTAAGAAGGGAAAAATGCAGCAATATTATTACTGTAAAGAATGATATTATGCACCTGTTTGATGATGATCATTATAATAGTCGGCACATGGATGCAGTTGGCACTAACTGTTAACCTCATCTCATTGCATATATGTGTGGTGCCACCCATAATTACTTTGCCTGGTCATCCATACTAGTATCATAAGAACAAAAGCTTATTTAATCATTTCAATTTGTTTGATTGTTCATGCACTCTCTCTTTGAAAACAACAATTGAATGAATGATTGTTGGTTTCACAAGTGCTGGTAGCTTGTAGTTGTGCTGATTTATCTTATATATTTAGATACAATATGCGATACCTGAAAGAAAGAAACAAGTTATTGACTGCATTCGGTTGTTTTCCTTGCTTTATTTTTTAGGTTTTAGCACATTTGAAATCTTTGCGAGGGAATAACTTTACGAAAGTGTGGACATGTAGAACTGATTTGTAGTGTTTTCATGCACTCAACTAAATTGGAGTGCCATCCATATGCCAACGAACTGGACATCCTGCAAATAGTCCCTCATGTCTATATGACCAGAGCACACCTCATCTCTAACCAGTGCAAAAAAGGTCAATTAAATCTTAGAAGGCCATGGGATTTGGTGCAAAAAAAATTTAGTTCAGTTATATTCTGCTTGTTGTTTTTCTGATTAGAGATGGTTCACCCTGGTTACACTTTAACTAGAATTGTTTGGTGTAAATATGTTTGCATCTATATATTTGGAAGCATCAGGCTGATTTTCACTTGGAAATATATAGCTACTTCATAGCTCGGTCCCCATCCAAACGTCCATATAACTGCTAAAAGTTTTGAACTTGGACAGAGTTTCTACAATGTGTTATCTGTGTTTGTTGGATTAGGCTATTTCTATGGTCTGCTTCATTTGAAACGTTGTACTGGCATGTGTCCGAAGGAGACAGGCTGCTCAGGAGCAGTTAGCCAGTTACTAGCTAGGATGTTTGGTGGTTGTTTAACTAGATATCTCATTTGAGTCTGACAAGTTAATTTTGTTGCAATTTTATAAGAGTTTTTTTTTGCAAGACCTTGGTCTTTCATCAACAAATTCAGTAGCACCAGAAAAATATACAGTGTAAGGTATATCTGGTTTCAATGTTGAACAAATAGTTGCTTCACTTGGTCTTTCAGTTCCATTCCATATATGCATGTCTCATGGCTTAGTACATGTGTTCTGCTTATGCTTAGTTCTTTATACAAGTTTCCCTTTCAGTTCCATTCCATATGTGTATGTACAGTTTATATATCTAATAATACTGACTAGTGCTTCCTGGGAAGAACACAGTAGTACTTTGGTGTCTTATCCTTTGTCTTATTTTTGTCAAACTGAACCGGCAACGTTAATTCTTCTTATAATTTTATCTGAATGTTCATGGCTGGTAGCAAAGTACTGGTGTTTATTATCTCAGGATAATGAGAAATTAATCCTAATTATTATTTTATTGTTTATTTTTTAGAATCAGTGAGTGTTGACCGGAAGATGGTGGTTTTGTTGTCTTAATCTCTTGGATAATGGGGCCATTTTAGAAGGGGTGATGAGATGCTAGAATTTCTTATATAGTAAATACTTGCTGGATCTTAGTTGATATTTGAATTAAACTTTGCATGAATTGTAATATATGTGGATATATGGACAAAAGAATTCAAATTTGTCTTGGATGTGTTTGTTCTTTGTGATGGAGTGCAAGTCAAGGTGGATGAATATTTATAGCTATGCAATCTTAAACTCGGATTTTTTAGTACCCGTGTATCGTTGGCACTGAATTTGAATTTTGGATGGCCTTATAGCTGTGCACTGTTTGTATTTTGTGTTTTTTCCTGAAATTTCTTGACCCCATATGATCATTTTTGTTATTTTATTCAACCTACATAACAGCACTCCCTTGATTTAGTAGCTTTGCTATTAGATTAGCATTATTCCCTCCCGTTGTGCTGCTCCCCGCCTCAAAACTTCCAAACAGTGATGGGGGGAGGGCGCAGCAAATACCTCCGGTGGAAGGGATTTGAAAATCCTAATTAATCCCCGTAGGGGCATCTCTTCCCTAGCTAGTCATCCCTGTGCTTCCAAAGGAACCCTGATGGATGGGGTAGTGCAAACGAAAGATTTACCTAATCTTTTTCCCGGTAACGGGCCTATCCGTAGTGCATATGTTTTCACGATCAAAAGAGTCTGAATTTATAGAATGCTAGATGCGGTAGAGAAAATAACTTTGTTTAATTTCATTTTTTTACACTAGTTATACTTTTGTTAATAGAAATCGAATAAAATGTTTTATAAAAAATGAATTTATCGGAACTATTTGATCCAATCAAAAAAATAATTAATCTAGTGATGTCCCGTGATAGGAATTTAATTAGTGGGAACCTGTGCATTAATTACATGATATTTTACATTTGATTTTATTAAAAGTAGTTTGTATATTATTATGATAGTACGGCTTATCATGGTGGAGGATTTCATTTGATGTTTCCAAGATAACCACATCATCAAGAAGAAAACGAAATTATTTTTGAAACTACCTCTCCAATGCATAATTTCATGTTGTTATTTCATCGGCACCACATAACATTTAATTTCATGACACATTTTGAGTTGGTTTTTGTGCCAATAGAGTTTCATCTAGATGAAATTAGTCCTTTCTCTCCCCTCTTATTCCTACCATGTTACTAGATTAGCTTACTAGATTAGCTGATGTGGTATTACATTTAATGTGCATGAAATTTTTACGAAACTAGCACCGGGAATGGCCTAAGCTATGACCGTGATACAAGACCGTTGATAGCTTGGAATTTTGAGATTTTCCAAGATTCCTTCGGAAGTATCACTCACTCACCATAAAAAAAATGCACCATACTCACTTGAAACGCAAGAATTGATAAGACTGGGATAGAATTGTATGTACAAGATTGGAAACTAGAGAATTTTTTTTGTACGATGAGGTGTCTGGATCACAGAAAAGATTCCTTTACAAGTATCATTACTGACTTATAGAAGTTGTATTTATGGAACTCAACATGAATACGTGCAAAAGAGGGGAGAGGTGATACTTTACGGTGATAGAGAAACTTCACTTCTTTCAGCATGTACACTTGTATATCATTTCACAACTCAGTGTCTCAGCGAACTTCTTTCAGCATGTACATCCAGTTGTCTGCTACTACATCTTTTCGATACAGATATGACCTTTCAAGCAGATTTTTTATGATGGGCGTAAATACTTCACCTCTCTTCGCCACTACCAAGTGACAGCAGGGTTGGAGAAGGAATGAAGAAAAATGGTGCTAATCCTCTCATTCACTTCCCTTTATTATATTTCGTACATCACTATGCAGCTATCTAGCCTACCAGGAGTATAACTGTTCAGCTACGAAAATGTTAATGGATCATTTCTTCGATAGAAATTCTGTTCCAAATTCCTTTTGTATCCGATCATTTGACTCCATTCTAGCTGCTAGTATCACATCATTAATAAAACTCTTATCTGGGAATTCATCTGGCACAAGGCTTCTGTATATATCAAATTGCTTATCTGCATCTTCTTTCCTGTCTAAAAGTGCATACACAATGCCCTGCAACACAGTAAAATCCATAGCCAGAATCAAAATAAAGTATTTCAGGAATCAAGACAAATCACAATCTACAGAATATCAAAGAGTACCTGGCAAAGATGAGGCCGAAAATCTCGAGGATCCTCATTTATAAGATTTTGTAGTTTCTCCGATGCAATGCCTAACTGACCCTGTGTGCCATCAAAACTTTCATTTAGACAACAAGAAACTGCTGTGGATTCAGAACTCCATGTAATTTGAAGTATTTGTTACCATGACAACATGCATTTGTGCAATCAAAAGCTTTATGTTGCGCTCTTCCGGGACCCTTTTGTCAGAAGCTGCAAGTTGCAAAGCATTATCAAGCATTTCAAAACCAGCAGGGCCTTCATGTTTCTTTTGCATACATATTGCGAGTCCCTACAAGAGTGTGAGGTGTTACCAAATCATGAGGAAATATCAACTATTCAGAAAATGTCACATGAATGGGACAATAAGAAAGCACAAGTTTTAAAAATGCCTTAAGGACTAGAATTGGGCTCAGAATCTGCTGCACATGCCTCAACACAAAATGCTGAGCAGACATGTCTAGAAGTAGAGAACTTGCTTTGCTTCATTTCTCACTAAATCATGAAGAAGTCGATTATAGCTGCAGTTTATTGAATGAAATTTACAACACTTGATACAATCAGTTTTCTCACAATTTAATCAGTAAAATTTACAACACTTGACTTAATCAGTAATATAACCCCTATATAATATATGCTGACAGCAGTTTCCTCACTTCCTCAGGTACTAGTTCCTATCATCATAAAAATGAAAAGTTGACTGTTAACGCAAAGCTGCACAACGTCGCCACAAAACACCTTGCAGAAAGGGCTCATGGGCTGTGGCACAGCCCTCCTCCACAACATTGCGTTTGAAATTGCTAGCACAAGAGCCGGTTACCCAGTGTATAGCCAAATGCATTTCTGTTTCATTCTGAATTTCAAGCATTAAGACAATATATATTATGTGGATTCTCAGGGGCAGCTCTAGCATAGATTAGAAATAATCGCAGCAAACTGCCATGATGTTAATGGAATGTAGCACGACTTTTCTTCCCATCACCACTAACGTTCTATTGCAATTGCTAAGTACCAATTTGAATTTTCAATGTATTAAACATGTATGATCATCAATCATACCAAGGCAGAGGCAGGCAGAAACCAATAATAGTAGCATAATTCTGATATCATAATGTGAGCAATGTAACCATATCAACAAGAACAATTGCAGTTAAGAGTCTCCTAGATCAGGAGGAGCATGTGTGTGCTATACTCACATGGAGAGCCCGGATGAGGAGGGGCTCCTCTGCTAGGACCCCCCTGAACTGGCGCTCGGCCTCGGCGAGATCCCCCTTGAGCTCGTGCAGCTGCGCCTCCATCAGCCGCCACTCCACCTCGCCGGGCTCGGCGTCACGCAGCCGCCGCGTGTACCGGAGCGCGCCGCCCCAATCTGCACGCCTCATCTTGGCGTACAGCGCGCACTTGAGCGTGTCGACGTCGCCCGGGTCGCGACTCAGAATCGCTGAATACATCCGCACCTCGTCGTCGTCCTCCTCCTCCTCATCCTCTTGCTGCTCCTCATTCTCTTTCACCTCTGCTTTCTCGACCTGGTCCTCGACCTGCTCCTTCCTTTCTTCGGATTCTTGCTGCTCGTCTTGCCCCTCGATTTCTTGCGGTTGCTGCTCGTCTTGCCCCTCGATTTCTTGCGGTTGCTGGGTCGGCGGGGGAGCGGAGGCGAGGGCGGGGAGCGGACGGATTCCAGAGAGGGAGAGGAGGCCTGCGGCTAGCAGGAATAGGAGGGTCCTCGAGGTGGAGGCGACGGGCGAGAGGGCGCTGACGGTCGGGGCCTCGCAGGAGGGGGAGACTGAGGGGCCTCTGGAGAAGCGCGGGGGTTTGGGTGGAATTCGGAAGCGGGAAGGGAAGCGGTGGGGCTTCAAGGGAAAGGAGAGGGAGGGGCCGGCGGCGAGCTGGCGGCGGATGGGGAGGAGGGAGGCGGAGGCTACGGGGGTAGTGGTGAGCAAGATGAAGCTCATCGCCATGGCCAAGGTTTTGTCGCGAGGAAGAAGAGTGGTTTGCTGAAGCTATAAAACCTCTTGCTCACGCTCACGCCAGAGCCTCCTCTGCTTCTGATCTGCAATTCTGCACCTGGAGAAATGGAGATGCTACAATGGGGAAAGAAAGGGGCTATTTTAAATGCACATGGATTTCCAGAAATTTAAACAGATCATTTAGTTTGCAGAGAAATTGAAAAATCACATTCATTTATAAAACGATAGTGTTGAAACCCATGCTTATGTTCATAATGAATTTCAGACGAATTCCAAGGATACATTTCATTTCTCAGGAAAGCTTCCCTTTGGGTCCTGAAACATGCCCAAGCACAATATTCATAGTTTCTCCCCATGTGCACACATAAGCAGAGCAAATTCAGAGACACTTCAAACCTATGCTTTGTTCAGGAAACCCTCCCCTGGAAACCTGAACATGCTCAAATACAGTATTCTCACTCCATGTGCATGAGCACAGCAAATATAAACTGAACTTAACGACTCAAGGCTAGGCTGGGACTTTAGTTCAATAGTCCCCTCAGCTGATACCTTCATTTTGACAGGTAGGTAAACAAGCTTATTTTTCCCCTCCCAATAAAAGTGTTTCCAGCGTTGACAATGTATAGCAAGCCAATTAAAAGTGAACAAGACATCACACAGAAATCTCTCAGATGTAACTTCAAAGACGCAGCTCACTACGAGATAAGCTGTTTGGCTTGTAAACCGAAGATTTAACATGTCATACAACCACATCTTTCCCTTCAGAGTTGCGTTGTGGTGACAAACAAAGCCAGCAGTGATACGTACTGTTACGCCACTGAAATTTAGGAAGCTGCAGTTTTCCTGAGCTTAGAAGGAGAAAAAAGTAAATTAGCAGGCTTTCTGCTTCTTTCTTGTACAAAGTTAAGCAAAACTGCGATGCTTGTATCATTTGTAAATCTTTCCTCTTGCACGCGGTGCAAATGCAGGCTCCAGTCTAATTGCTTGAATCCTTTTTGTACATCTCAGGCTTGAGAACACCGACATAAGGCAGGTTGCGGTAGAGCTCCGCATAATCCAAACCATAGCCAACAACAAAACAGTCTGGGCACTGAAAAGGAACAAAAGCAAATTAGCACTTACAATGTTTGCTTGATATTAAGTCTACATTTGTTACAAAAGAGCTTTTAAGCACCATATTTGTTACAAAAAAAAACTACATAAGTCTCTAGTTTGCATCTTTCACTAGTAATAAATATAGTTTGCTTGATATAACATAACAATATAATGTTTTTGTAGCAATATTTTAAAGAACCGTGTGCCATACAGAATGGTATTAAAAGGAGAAGGTATTCGTACCTCAAAGCCACTGTAGAATTTTCCATCCCCCACAAGCTGAATATTAACTTTTCTTCTAGCTGGTTTGTCAAGGAAAGTGCAAACTGATATGGACGATGCACCTTTCTTTTCTAAATGAGCAATGAGGCATGAGAGAGTATTCCCTGTGTCCACAATATCTTCAACCTATAAAGATACGATATCAATCAAATTCCATATACCAGCAGAAACAGATCTATAGGAGTTCATCTCAGGCAACGCAATATGCCAGTTCAGTTGCTGAACACATAGGCTAATTAAAATAAAGCAGATAATGGACAGAGAAGGCATTTCTATCATCCTGGATGCAAGATTCAGGCACACCTATTGCATACAAGCAACCACCCTTCTAATGAGACATGCAATTAGGCACTCTGACTATGTACAAGTCAATATATCATAGTCCAGCAGATAGCAAATAATTTGACTAGAAATGATAGTGCGACGGTCCTATTGATACTTGCTTGAGCTCATGAATCATGGGAAAAAGTGTGCTCGTTTTGCTGATAAGAGAGTACTCCAAAGACACTAAGCGGTCAAACAACCTTATACAGCACATTGTACAGAGTCACCTTCACCTAAAAGACTATCCCATCAATTTCAGACTATTAGTGCCTTGCCTGATCATTCTTATCCCTCCCCCATCTAGAACATTTTTGCCCAACTTCTGGTGAACAATTCTAGAATAATTTCAAATGTTCACAATAAGAGACCTTGTAGCAGTGACAGATTAAAGAACATATGCAGGGACCTAGAAAATAGAAATTACATGCAACACAGGAGCATCATGCCAAAACGTTGGAACACTTATGCAAGCTAAACAAAAACCAAAGAAAGAAGAGTATGCCTTTATTTTGCTCGCATTAGAATGGACTTCTTCCTGTAACTGAAGAGAGAATATTTGCAGCAAGCTACTGAACTCCTGAGTGAAGTAATAAACAAGCATGTAAACAGTCCAAACGAGGTCACGTGAATAATCTCCGTCCACGAGCAAGCGGCAGGTAACAAATTATCAAATCTAACAAATTCTCCGTACAGGACCACACCCGAAGGCAATAGCCGCACACGACAAGTCGACAAGGCATGCCATCCACGCAAAAGCGGGTCACGAGAAAGGAAGGGTCGAGCCGCTAACCACGACGACGTGCTTCCCGGCGACGTCGACCTTGAGGTCGGCCGTGATGCGGGGCTTCCCGCTGGACTCGGTCCCTCCGCCGTAGGACTCGACGCGCACGAAGTCGACGGCGAGCGGCGCGTCGACGCGGCGGACGAGGTCGGCGAGGAAGAGGAACGCGCCCGTGGCGACGCCGACGACGACCGCGGGCTCCGGCAACGCGCGCAGGTCGGCCGCGAGCTCGGTGGCGACCTCGCCCACGCGGGCGGCCACCTCGGCCTCCGTCCACAGCACGCGCTCGATGCCGGCCTCGGCGCTCACCATGGCGGCGGCGGCGGCTGGGAGGGCGACTAGGGTTGCAGTGCGGCGACGGGCGCGGAGGGCGGGGGATTTATTGGGCGGGCGTTGGTGCGCGGGCGGCGGGGTGGTGGGGGTAGCGCTGTTGCGCGGCTGGGAAGACGCCGAGTTGGTGCGAAACCGTTACAGGATTCCGGAATCCTGCGGCGTCACCACGACCATGTTAATGTTTTTTTTTTTCGAAATACTCAACCATGTTGATGTTGGCCGTGATGTCGGGAATCCTAGCTCGCATCGTCGCGTCCTGGCTGCGCTGGACCAGCCTCGATGGATTTCGTATCCCACGAGCCAGGTTTGGTGGGTATCTTTGCATCATCGGACTATTTGATAGGAGATGCTAAACTTTAACAGTGTCACATCGAATATTCGAATGCTAATTAGGAGGACTAAATATGAGCTAATTATAAAAATAATTGCAGAACCTTGTGCTAATTCGCGAGACGAACCTATTAAGCCTAATTAATCAATCATTAGCAAATGGTTACTGTAGCACCATATTGTCAAATCATGGACTAATTAGGCTTAATAGATTCGTCTCGCAAATTATACTCCATCTGTGCAATTAGTTTTGTAATTAGCTTATGTTTAGTACTCCTAATTAGCATCCGAACATCCGATGTGACAGGTGTTAAACTTGAATAGGGTGTTCCCAAACACCCCTGAGACAGGCTAAACTAGAGGGGAAAATATTGGGTGCAAACCAGGTGCTCAGGGCAATCCTGGAAACCAGAATTCTATCCGCCGGATGCAAAATGGAGCATCAAGATGAACCTCCTGAACCCAGTGAGAACTTTTCAATTAACCCCCCTCCTCCCCTTGAAACACTTCGCATGGCAAACCTTGGATGCAGGAACTTTTGCACAACTCTCCCTCCTATCTCAAGCATCCTCTGCTCCTCCAAAAAAAAAAAGCCAGGGTTCAAGTCAAAGCACCTCTATTCTTCTCCTCCAACCATCCAATCCCCTTGAGTTTCCTCCAGATGTACACTTGGTAGATCTGCCCTTATTGCATGTTCTGTGTGGCTTTGAGGTCAGAGGAGGAGGCTGCCCATCACACATGGTGCCCCGACTCGTTTGACAGGATTGCTTCGTTGCTAGCTGCTCCACAACCACGATAAGGCCTTGAAGATCCCCAACAGCTCCATGTCATGCTAGTATCCCCTTATCATATGGGTTCCTTGTTCAGTAAATTTTACTATTTGGAGCATAAATACATGATAGCTGTCTTGTGCCAGCTGAATTTTAGGTTCGGAGTTGGGAAGCCTCAATTATTTGGGGTGCTTGGGGCTGGTTCCAGGGTCCAAGAATTCATACTAATGCTTTGATTTGTAGATTGGTTAGACCAGCGATGTCATTTGCTTGGACTAGAAGAGGTTATTAGACCAGTGTTGTGTTGCATATTTGTATGCTTAAGAGGTTATTAGGCCAGTGTTGTGTTGCATATTTGTATGCTTGTCAGATTCTGAATATAAGTTTGGGGGAATGTTAGTTTGTCTGTTGAGTTTTTTTTTGTGTGTTGAGATGTAGATTATTTCTTAGTTTGAAAAAAGTGATATATGGTCTGGAGGAACCACTTTAGTTTTTTTAGCTCCATGGAACCTCCTCATTAGCTTCAACTGTAGGCTTCTCTGTTTTTTTTTTTCACTTTTTGGGCCCAATGGGCAAAATCTGGAGAACGTATTAGTGATTTTTGCATCATTCTGTAGTGAAGAACAAGTGTTTGTCGTATATGCGAACTAGATTTCAGATGAAAGTTCAAAAATATGTACTCACTGCTGTTCATAATTCAAGTGCTCCTATTATGTTCAGTTGGTGAATCAGGTCCTAGTTTTAAATTGTGCTGAGCTCCATTTGTGCAAAATACAAGACTATAATCAGTATGATAAATGCTTAACTTGCTTCTGTTTCATTAGTTCATTTTTACTCACATTTTTGTAAATTTTAAAGTTGTTTGGATTATCACAGGTTCCGTGTATGTTCCTGACTGTTACACCAACCTAAAGCATGCGATTGACATGGTTTTCAATAGCTTGAAGGAAGATGCAGACTTCTACAAAATTTGTGCTTTGCGGGAAGCAGGCAAAGGTTATTTAGGGAAGCAGTTCGTTTGTTTGAAGGCAGGCTGGAGCCTGGAGGGAACGCAAATGGAACAAAAAGCCCACGAGGTGGAAATGTAGTACTAGCAGAATCATTGGTTGTATAATCCCTGTTGGTTTGACCTTGGGCAGCGTGGGCTGCCTCTACAAGATATAATGTTCTTGTAATATTGATCCTTGAATGATTATTAGATTGAGCGCTAACTTCCTGAATGGTGTAATTGATAAATTTAGCTATTAGAATGGTTTCCATGATTGATCATATACAATGCTGCCCAAATGTGTAATTTCCATGTCTTTGACTGCACTTCCATATGTACAAAATAAAACAAAAGATCAAAGCTCAAGGGGTTCAACAATGTGCTCATGACTTCGATTTTTGTTTAAAGGTGATGTCATATATTTTCAAGAAATGTTTTGTGGTTCCAATTTAATATTTGATCTTTGTATTTTCTAGGCAATATAGTTTCACATGCTGAATAGTCACCAAAATGCAAGTGGCAGGACCCTGATTTGTTACATTTTACTGTCTATACACTAACTGAAATGTTCCTAAGCTGTAAGCTGTGAAAAAGCTGCTGTGAGATGTGAGTTGTGAAGAAACTGAAAGCCGTTTGGTTAAAGAACTATGGCTTTTGAAGAAACTGCTGTTAGTAGGCCCCACATGCCATCCATGACCCACATGTCAATCTCCCGTACATCTTCCTCATCCTCTTCCTACACACATCATCATCTTCCTCAAGCCAACGGAGGAGAGCCGCGGGCGGCCGCCCGGCCGCCGGTGTGCAGAGCTCGCGTGCGCTTGGTGGGCCGCAGCGGCGGAGCTCGCGCGCACCTCGACGAGGCCGTGGCGGCGGAGCCCCCCAAATCGCCACCGCCTAGCGCACCCAATGTTGTCGGCCTCCCCTTCCCTCCTCCTGCTCCTCGCCCCCATCCTCCTGCTTGCCTCGCACGCATCCGCAGGCGCCGTCGTGGGGGTCGGGGTGAGCGGCTCAACGAGGATGGCGCACTGCAGAGCACCATCGACTGGGCGTGCGGCCTTTGCACCGGGAGAGGAGGAGGGGCATGGAGAGGAGGGGCCCGAAGAGGGTGCCATCGTCGGGAGCGGTGGAGCGGCGCCGGGCAGGGGAGCGCCGGCGGGTGTGAGGGAGACGAGGCAGTCGGAAGAGAAAAAAGAAGCAAACCGATACAACATAACCAATGGCAGTGGATAAATTTCACGAAAACACAGATCCACAACCGGCCACAACCACTCCTTCCCTACTGTGAAAAATGAACTACTCAAAAGCAGCTTTGAACATGGGAGGAAGTTGGTGACTTTGGTTGGCTTTCAGTTTTTTTTGGTAGCCACAACACTTTGAACCAAAGGGACCTAAGTGTGTCTGACTGTACTTGTGTCACTAGTTGAACCCAAAAAAATCTCAAGTGGTCATTTCCGCACAAAAGCAACTCAGGTTCCTTTAGTGAATCAATCTCGATCTCAACATAGAAATTTCATTTGCATAACACATTGACACTGCCTCAAACTTTTCTTTCAAACAAAGCATTGCAATTTCTTTAGTGTAAGAACCAATCACACATGTCATCGAAAAGAAGATATAAAAAAACTAACAATTGTATGCAATCAGAACCATACAAGCATACAAATATGTCAGGAATGAGTTACACTTGAGAATATCCACATAGCACCATATACAATATGTTGGTCCTGATCTAATAAAAAGAAGCCTTAGTCCTACCAACTTGAATCGTGCCATCCAACTTTCTTGCATGTCCTGCACACGTGTGGCATCCTAGAAACTCTTCGAGCTGTTCAAGTGCACTCAGTTCTTAGGCTGAAATCATATCACTTATTTTAACCCCAAGTGCAAATACGCCATCCATCAAAATCTGTATGACATCCTGCTCCCAAAGTGGCATCCGCTTGTAGTACTGATTCTGCATCTGACAATGCATCCAGCAATTTGAGTGCAGCAACATTGCTCATTTCAAAATTAAATTCCATCCTTCCTGCAAGGTTGAGGTGCATATTATGTGTTACACGTGCCCAGATAAACTACCACAAAAGGAGAACCCCATAAGCACATCTTTTTGCCACGGAATTAAAAGAAATCTTACATATTCCAGAATTTTCCAAAGCATCATTTTCAATATATTTTGCATGCTTTTAAAAGTGAACTACAAAAGATCAGCATTTCCACATATTTGTGCAGTGTTCAACTTCAATCAAGCATCATTCTTTAACTATTTAACAGCAAAAACACACCAGATGCATCTTCTTTCAAGAAAAATGCACATGTTTTTTTTACATTTCGACAATTTAAACTTGGAGAGATCAAAAGAAAACCCAAATAAATATCTAGCATTTATGCATCCTAAATAACATGTACCAGACTTAAGTAATCGATACAATTTGAGAACTAAAAAAACAATCCTCACACCAACAAGAACAGTTGCAGGCCAAAACAATCCTCACACCAACAAGAACACTTGCAGGCTCGTGGCTGAACCTTGGATGTTGCAGCGAACCGAGGCTTCGAGCTAGTCCAGGTGCGATTTGAGAAGATTAAAGCCTGAGGCAAGATGTCAATCCGGCGAGTTGGGTTGCCCGTTGCCATTGGGATCTACAACCGCGCCGCCGCCACCATCATCGCTGTCGCTACCTAAACCATCGTGTGAGCTTCCTCCAAGATGGTCCTGAGCTCGATTAGAGTAGATCCAGTAGATGGATTCCTGGAGGAAACTCAAGTTAATGGAATGGCTAGAGGGGAGGAGCGGCGCTACAGGGGAGCCATAGCCCTGAGCCCCCGACCTAAACCCTTGCTCGATGTGTTTGAAATTTGAAAGGGTGCTCCGTGCGAAGTGTTACAAAGGGAGGCGGGGGGCTAATCGAAAAGTTGGTTGCTAGTTCCGGATGGCTGATCTTGACTCTCCATTTCGCATCCAGCGGTCATAATTCGAGTTTCCAAAATTGCACTGAGCAGCCGGTTTGGACCTGATATTTTCCCAAACTAGAGATGATGACCTCCAAACAAGCACAGCCTCCACCACGCGAGCCAGGCTGAGCAACCAATCACGCGAATATACGAAGATGCTGCATCTTGGGAGCCTGGAGCGGCCTTGTGCAGGATACCAATCAGGCCCATGGATGTTGGGGTTGACTTGTGTCGCGTTGGAGTAGAAACCTCAATCTCGTTTCTAGCAGCCTTATGGTGACTTGGATGCCTGCTGCTGCTGCCATAGTGGGAAGAGGTACGTTGAACCGAACTGATCGGGATCTGTCAATCGAGTTGCTCGTACGCATGCTCCGCCAGTAGAGTCAGTTCTGGTGTACTTGGTTTGTGGCAATGCTCGAGTAATCAGGTCAATGGATGCGATAGCGGCAAGAGGAGTGTGATGATGACGCGATTGAATGGCTTTAAACGCGTGATCCAAGTTCATAATCGGTAGGTCAGACACAAGGCGACGACGATGATCTGCTCGTGCTGCGTTTCTTGTTCGTCGACGATTCCTTTGACTTTCAATCTCTTCTCCTTCTAATTTGCGGTGAGCTCATCCGCCGACACGTCGTTTGGGTGGCACTCACGTCGCAAATGCCTTTCTGGTGGCTCTTCGCGGTCGCCCTCTGGAGGAGCGATGATGGCGAGTAGTTCCCGCTCCGGAGAAAAACTATCCGAGCTTGACGTGACGATCTCTATAGGGCCGTCTTCTTCGTAAATAGGAGACAGAGGGGTACCCTCCTGGTATGGGAGAGTATCGAGGTATGCAACAAGGCGTGACTCATCGTCATTGGCGAGAGCAGATGGCTTCATGTTGGGCTAGTAGACGAACCTGCCTTGAGGAGTAGTTGTGATTACCAAACCCTGTTGCGGACCTAATAAAGGGATTTTCTCATCCAGATCTGAGTAGTAGTAGAGGTCCTCGATCGAATCCGTGTTGGATTGAGATCTAGATAGGATAGCTTGAAAGATAGTACCTGAGTTTCAGAGTCCGAACGAGAATTGACTTGTATCATAGACCGATTCACATGATGGCTTAAGCGCTGGCTCGTGGGAACCAGTCCGACTGGTGGGAGAAGTCAAGTTGTACTCATCCCTTGAGCCTTAGAAGAGGTCAAAAATTTCGTTGAATTTTTAACAAAATCCTCCAAAGCTTGGCGATGGAGATTGATGTCGTAGTGCTTCTCCTCCAGGGCCGGCGCGATGTGGTGGTGGAAGTTTCCAGTGTCGTTCCCGACGCAGACCCAGGAGTCGAAGATGAACGTCGCGCCTTCTTCGAATGCAACGGTGGGCTTGATGATGACTTGAGCCATCGAGTTTGGCGATGGATCTTTTACGAGATCCCCTACCTGGCGTGCCAGTTGTCGGTGTTTAGACCCGGCAACCTACCGAGGGGGTACCCGAGTAGTGTTTTATGCGTGGGGCTCACCGAGATCAGGAACTCAAAGGTGATCTCGAACAAACGATTTAGACAGGTTCGGGCCGCTAATGTCGCGTAATACCCTATGTCCTGTGTGTTGGTTGGATTGTATTGATTGAACTTGTTTGGAGGGGGTCCCTGCCTTGCCTTATATTATCGGGGGTAGGGTTATAGAATACTAGTCGGATTCAACTAGAGAGTTCTACTCTAATTGCTACAAGTAGTTTCCTAATTCTCGATTAGTTCTTGTCCTCCACGTAGACCACGTCGTCCTACACCGTAGTCTTCATGTCTGACACGTCTCGGTGTACAACCCCGTATCTAGGACTGTCCAAGACTCCCGGTGGGTTTCTATGGTCAACAGGTGTAATGCTACACATGGTGTGTACAACAGTAGTAATGATAAATCATCACTGTAAATGAGTTTTTTTGGCAAAGATCCTTTCCAATGTAGCAGGAAATTTGGTTTTTTATGTAACTTAGCTTTGTGAGAGTCACACGTTTCTTATGTTACTGTGTGTTGGAGTCGGCGTACTCTAACCCGGAAGTCTATTTATACGTAGCATGATATTTCTTATACATTAGAGTGGCTTTTTTATATATTTAAATATGTGCTACACATTTAGGTGTTTATTGTGTGTTCATGAATTTGGCTACAATAAGTTTCTAACATGTTTCTATAAAAAAATGGCGATATGTGCCACGCAATAAAAGGTGGTTAAGGGATAGAAGGTTTCAAAATACCGGAAAAAGTGTGATCATACACCCGGGTTAAGAATAGTGGTCAATAACATAGCTTGTTCTACCAAATTTCAAGTGCAAAGAGCACTCTTTGTTTCGTCCAAGAGAAGTGCAATTGCATGAAAAAAAACTTAGTTTTAGAAGCTTTTTGATTGATTGATTACAGTACAAGTTACATTGTTCTTACAAATTAGCCCTTACCTTAAAATTTACTTCTCATTTTACAGGCTATACATCACAAGATACTTGAACTAATAATGTGACTAAAAAGAGAGCATAGTTATACAAATATTTTATGTAGGGTTTTGCTCTAATGCAAACACAAAGTCGTACAACACACATTTGGCATATAACAATAAATATTTATGTAGGATTTTTCTCTAATTCAAACACACATTTTATAGTTGTATGCTTTTTAGTTATAACATTAGATGTCATAGATTATTAAAATAATGATGAAAATAGATAATTTATTTTTTAACATATATTACCATATCCGCTATTAATATGAAAAATTTCAACTTAAAATTCCACTTGTGATGGAAAAAAGACAAATCTCATTAAAGGAGAAATTGGACCAATTGACATGGTGGTGGGTGTAAATTGAAAAAAAACTTTAAGAGGTTATTGGAACTTTTACCATATTGAAGGGAGTAATTTGGACTTTTTATTTTTTCTAATTTTTCTAAGCATACTACTAATTTTAAAATAATTATATCATCACTAAATTTAAAGAAACACTTTTTCATTTCATTTGCAATTTTGCACAATCCTTTACTTGCCACTATCAGCGGCACATATGGTCTCTCAAAGGGACCTTTTCTGTAACCTTTTTCAGAGTGACAACTCTTTGACATACAAGCATTGTTTTTCTTTACATGGCTATCCATGTAGCCATATCTATACCTATTAGCCAAAATGTTTGTCAATTTTAAAATTTAGTTACACTGTTTATTTTAAAAAATATTAATTGAAAAACTTTAAAATAAGACACAAAGGGAAAAAGGATCAAGGATCCCATTCCCATGTTACAAACTTCTGAAATACTTCTCCTGCATGCTCTCGCTTTCCTGCCCTTGTCCTCCCAAATTCAACACGCCGGCGACCTGGTTGTCATTACCTCCTCAACTCCTCCTGTCCTGGCTCCAAGCCACCATCGCACCGCTTGGCCCTTGCGGATCCGCCAGGCTTGGATTGATTTCTTCTTTTGCTTGGTAAGGAAACCCTAGCCCGCCAGGATGGATTGTTCCAACATTAGTTTTTTTCCATGTCCCTTTTCTTTCTTTTCTGTCAGAAGTTAAATCCAAATCTTTACTCCAAGCACTGCCTACTTCATTTTCCAAACAAAATTGGGGTTCAATTGAGCCCATATGCCCCGTTATGTCAGAGGTCCCTAAACGTTTGGCTTTTATTACCCTCCGCCCTGACAAGCAACAGTAAAGAATTCTTCAGGTTCGTCAGGATTGTTCAGTTGCTGAGTCGATTCAGTATAGGTTTAAAGCTTGAGTCGATGTAAACATTGCCATGGAGTAGTTCGCGTGTGTTGACCCGTTTAAATCGGTAGTATCTTTGCAAGGTGTTCTTCAGATGCAAGTATCTGATGTTACATGTGGCTTGCATTTGTAGATTTTATTAGACTGCATACCATAAAGAATCTGCTAGCTGAACTTAGGACATTTTTTTATTGGACAGTGCAGAGTATGCACTGCATGGTGTTTGCGTGTTTATAATTATATAGATGATGTAGTACCATAGCTGATTTGAAGTGATTGTCTGATGGATATTTTGCAGGAAGGAGTATCCAGTTATTTGATGATAATGGAACCAAAGCATTCAGCTGAAATGTGCAAGTAAACTTTCTTGGCTACCCTTTTGGAGTAAATGGATTGTAACTTTAGCTCGTTATATAACATAAAAGGGACCTGCAGGCATCTGGAGAAGCAAAATCAAGCACTAATGGGAACATACCGAGCAATGTCCCACGAGTTGTATAAACTTCAGGTGTGCCCCTAGGCCCTAGATAGTATGAACTTTTATATAAAGATTGTCCTCTAGAAGATGATGTGTAGATAGTCATTTGTTCCCATCATTTAATAAAGGTAGAGGAAGAAACAATCATGCGCGAACTGTATGAGCTTATGTCTGCAGAAGGTCTTCTTCCAAAGGTACATGCCTTTTTTAAGATTTCATCATGTTTGCATTACTCATCAATATGCGGATGATAAATGATCCCAAGGCTACACTATCATAGGCCAAACAACTGAAATTTCATTCTTACTGAAAATATCATGGAAATGATAGAAGAGAAAGTTAGGAACAAAAAGAAGCTGTAATCTCCCCTGTTATGGCCAAATGCCAGTCCGCAGTTCTTACCAAATTCTCGTTTGCTTAGTTCAGTCCTTCAGGTTGAACGGCTAAATGAGTATATCATAAAAAAGGGAAATGCTAATATGTGTTGTGTAGTTTTCAGATTGAGGTGAAATAGCGTTCTTAACAATCATTTTACAGGCATTTATGCACGTATGCTTGTTGACGTTTCCATAACGGGTTACTCATTTGATAAAACAACACCTACTTCCCTGCGTGGACTCCATCACATGTTTTTTTTCTACGGAGCAATTTTTTTGATGGGTCTACATGCTTCTTTTCAATTAAATTGCTTCTTAGGTGCTGCATGCACAGCGATTTCACGCTTTTTGCACGTGACACTCTGATATACTTCATTCTCCTATGTTACTCCCTCATTTCAAGTTTTCAACGCTGCTCTGCCTCATTTAACTAGCTTACCATTAATCATGCAGCACAAGAAAGAAAAGCAACTGGAGAGAGATGCCAAGGAATCAACTCCGGTAGGAAAACAATGGACAGAACCATAGAAAGCAAACTTCAATTTGAAATGTTGATCTTGCACTGGGTTCCTATCCATTCCAATGCGATACCCTGCCACTGCAACTCAAGTTTCAACTATGTTTTAGATATTTGGTGGCAACTTCAGATGTTGGCATGATCTGTATTTTCCGACTGCATAAAGGAATGAACCTTACAGTTTGTTTTGTGAGGAGTCATTTTATTGTTTATCTGTTGCAACCAGATTCACCATTTTTCCTTTTCACGCTTATCTTCTCAAGAGGTTTCTGTATTTTAAGATGGGTTTCCTCGCTGTAGAGCTAGTTGTTCCCTGACGCTTTGGAAACTTTGAGTGTGATCACTTTTTACGGAATTGTGAAGTTTGTATCTGTATCTACAATCGGAATATTTGGATGCCAAGGGAAGTGTTCAACTGTGCTATCACCATGTTAAAGCATTTTAACCATGTTCTACACAATTATGAATTACATGATGCCGAACGCGACCAGTATTTAGTTGGCAGTAAAAAATATCTGACGCTCTAGAATGACCATCAAACGGACGGAGTTCAGTGTGGCATGACCACATGGATCTTATACTTAATTATTTTGGTACATACCTAGATATCAAAATCAGAGTGGCGCAGCGGAAGCGTGGTGGGCCCATAACCCACAGGTCCCAGGATCGAAACCTGGCTCTGATAGGTTTCCGGTGCCTTTTTCTTTTTTGCTGTTTTTTTTTCATTTTATACTGCTCTCTACGTTTCCTACATTTCTTTTCTGTTGCCGGATTTTGCTCCTCTAGCAATACCAATGCCAATGCACTCCTTCATAGATATTCGATAATCACACATTCATGTTCAGAAATCGTAGGAAAACCGTGTGTTTTACTTGTATAGCTGAGTAGCTGACTGCTAACATTGTTATTCCAAGTACTACTTTTTATTGGATTGGATGCTTTTCTTCCACACTTCATAGGATAAACCCGAAATATGTTTATACATACATAAAGAGAATTTTTGCTCTATTCATTGTCACTATTAGTCTTACAAAATCTTTTACAAGCTGATGAAGAGGCGTACCCGGTACCCGTGATTCTGTCAAGATGAACCATTAGGACGATCCAGTTCTGTAGAAACACATCCGAGCCCAAAATTGCTGGACGGGAAGGAACACGAGACGAACCACGCCACGCAAGATGCACCGAAACCCTCGCGCCGTCCTCCGCGCCGCCGTCGCCGCCCTCCTCCGCCCGGCCGCCGCCACCGCCCCCAGCGCGGCGTCCCGCCAAGCCCTACCCAAGGCGACGCCCGCGCCCACGCTCGCAGAGTGGCGACCCCTCCCGGCGGCGGCGCTCCCGGGCAGCGGCAGCCGCCGCGCCTTCTCCTCCTCGGCGGCGGACTACGGCAAGGACGTGGACGAGGTGAACCGCAAGTTCGCGGAGGCGCGGGAGGAGATCGAGGCGGCCATGGAGAGCAAGGAGACGGTCTACTTCAACGAGGAGGCCTCCGTCGCGCGGGACGCCGCCAACGAGGCGCTCGCCGCTTTCGACGCGCTCCTGGCGCGCCTGCCGCCCGCCGACGCTGACTCGCTCCGCCGCTCCATGGGGCTCAAGATGGAGCAGCTCAAGGCCGAGCTCAAGCAGCTCGAGGACTAGGCCGGCGAAAGGTTTGAATTTTGGGAGGAAATTTGGGCGAAGCTAGCTATACATGTTCTTTTCAGATTGAAATTCCTAGGTGTTTTGGTTGGTGAATAATGTAGCCCAACAATCTGTGGAAATGCCAATGTGTTCTTTTTGGTGGCAGATCCGTAGCTAATATGTCATGTTTGCTTGGTTTACCATCTACTCCAATTGGCCACTTTTGAGGCCTTCCATTGATACTAATTAGAAGCTAAACTGGAAATGTGCTCGTGTGTCAGGATTGAGCTTCATTTGCATTTATTCCTGCTTATTACTGAATGATACAATGATGCTTCATTCCTCCTTATATCTGTGGTATTGGCAAAATTTTGAGGTACTTTGTCTTGTGCTCCTGAAATTGGCAGCTTCTAGGCCTTACATTGACACAGAATACTGAAGAATAGGATAAGCTGGGCCGTTAATGTTTTCCTGTGTAAACAGTGAGCTTCATTTGCATGTATTCTTGCTTTAATGCTTAACATTCTTATCTGATCTTGAGGTGTTTCTTCTTAGTGAATAAATGAATCAGTCAAAAACTGCTAATAGCAATGTGAGATCATTTTAAGCTAGAAGCTACAAGTATCATGTCTTCCTTTGTTATTGTTTGGAAAAAACTGTTGATAGGCATGTCTTCTCGTGTGATTATTTGGAAAAACTGCTAATCATCCTGACAGATTTTATAACCTATAAGATCTGATCCCAGTGTTGTGACTTTAGGTGCTCTGGTAGTACCTCATTTACATGGAACCATCTCTTCCTTGAGATCACTGGCATCTGTTAGTCCATGTTGCTCATGCCCCAACGGAGACAATAGACAAGCCACTAGCAGGGGCCCAAGTAGCTTATTGCGCCTTATGTGGGTAGGAAAAATGAGAGCACCCTGAGTCCCTGAGATTGCATGTATTTACCCGCGCCTGCCACTACATAAGTAGGATGAACTTCTTTCTTCCCGTCTGGCCCCTCCCCATTCATTTCATTCTCCACGAGCTAGGGGTTTGCTGGTCCAGCAACTCCGTGTTGGTTGCTGACGCGGTGACGCCAGGAGGGAAACAAATCAGTCGTTGATGCCAAACTCTTCAAACATCCCTGTGCAGCCGGTTCCCCCAGCCTCATCCTCGTGTTCAGGAGCTAGGTTACCCAGTACCCAGCGGCCCCAAAGTTCGATACCCCCCCTGTCGCATATCTCCTTTGACCCCAGGATACCTCCTGCCCCACCTGTTCTCCAGAGAAACAACTGCACGGCGCCAAGCTAAGGTACCATTTCTACTCTTTTCTTGTTCTTAGCTCTGTTAATAATGGATTTGATTTGGCCTGTCTCGGCTTGCACGGGCAGGGAAGAAAAAGCCAAAGCCAAAATAGTAGCGTTCATGGTCTCATCTCATAGAGCACAGCATGATTTCTCTGTTGAAGTAGCTGGCAGGCTGGAACAGCAACCAATATGCCATGTATCACTGTAGAGATGAAGCCTGTCAGTTCACTAAGAATTATTGTATGTAAAATGGATTTAGATGGTTGGTGCTGGTTGATGTGAGTGCTGTAAATATTATGATGCATGGAAGAGGATGAAAATTGCAGAGTGATGGTGATTTTTTTGCTTGACAGGTGGGGTCATGTTCTGAATTTTTTGGTTGCATTGTGCTACTATGTTCTGATCTTTTTCCTTGCTCATGAATTACTGCAGGTTGATCCAACTTGTTAAGTTTCGGTAATAACTCCTTGAGTACTAGATGATTTGCTCAATTTTTTTTCATGTAATGGATCTGCTAATGATGTGTGCCTAGCTGTGTCTCCGTGCGCGTGTGCGTTTTTTCTGTTATATATCTAATGGTTTAATTTTTTAAAGTTTCTTTTCCATATCTATATTTTTATATTATTGTCATGTGCCAATACGAATAGAAACAAACCCTCAGTCACTATTTGTTTGTGTTATATAATCCTAGGGATATTTCATACATTTCTCAATTTGCGATAGAACTCAATAAGTCACCAGCACATAAAAATGCCAGGCCGAAAAATACCCAGCTTCTCCAGGTGGCTGCTTTTCCAGGCAGCTAGCCTAGCTTTGGCAGGGTTGTTGCAAAGCTAGGAGATCACTCGTAGCCGAGCTTTGACAGACGGGGATCTTTTCAGCGCCTACCGGGTTTAGTATGACAAGTCCATTCTTCATACAATTTGATTACTTTGTGCTAATGCTAGTCAGAAAGAAAGAAGTGCGCTTTATTGGAATCCCTCTGTTTATGTCGAACACATTTTTTTTAATTCAGGATCTGGGATTTCTCGAACATATAGTTTCTCTTCTAACGGGGCACATTCTTTTTTAAAATTTTTTGGAAAACTTACATGAATCAGATATCGCTCCCTGATTTATTGTAGTTCTTTGTTCTTTGTTTCTTTCGTTGCCTTGTTTATTCCGTAGTAGACACTTGCCTTTTTCATTTGGTTGGAGTCTCTACACATTTTTTTATTGTGGACCAAAGCCCTTGGTTTATCGGAATCCTATTTTGGGAAAATTGGTTCTAGCGTTGAAAGATCGTGACTTCCGTAAAATACTATTGAAAGACATGGGTCCTGTAAAATACCATTGAAAGATGCAAATCTCAACTGAAATACCAATATGCAGATCTCAAATGAAATACCAATATGTTAGATTTCAGGATCAGCTCTGGACAAAAATACCCCCAAACCGATACCTAGCGACTGGAAACATAAACTTGGATCAGCTCTGCTAACTTGACAAAAATACCCCCAAACCGGTACCTAGCGACTAGAGACAAAAATGCCTCCAAACCGGTACCTGGCGACTAGAAACATAAGAAACAATCACGGGGCCTCAATTGACAGCATTTCAACACAAGCTCACTATACAAGTCACCACATGCACTAAATATTGACCAAACATATGAAAAATATTATTCTGGTTCAAACTAATATTGACCAACACATCCTGCAAGCAACACAGTGACTAATGAAACACATCCTACAACCAATATAGTGCAATGGTCCAACACATACAGGAGCCAACTTAGGTTCAGTACACATACAGGAGCCAACTTAGGTTTAGTACAGGAACCATATTGCTCTGGGAAAATTGGTTCTGTAGCATCGAAAGATCACGACTTCCGTAAAGTACCACTGATAGACATCTGACCCATAAAATACCATTAAAAGGTGTAGACCTCAACTGAAAATACCAATCTATTAGATTTCAGCGTCAGCTCTGTTAACTTGGACAAAAATGCCCCCAAGCTGGTACATGACGACTAGAAACATAAGAAACAAGCACAGTGCCTCAACTGACAACATTTCAACACAAGCTCACTGTACAAGTCACCACATGCACTAAATATTAACCAAACACATGAAAAATATTATTATAGTTCAACATATGAACTAATATTGACCAACACATCTTGCAAGCAACATAGTGACTAATGAAACACATCCTACAACCAATATAGTGCAATGGTCCAACACATACAGGGGCCAACTTAGGTTCAGTACACATACATGAGCCAACTTAGGTTCAGTACAGGAACTATATTGCTCTGGTCCAACACATGCAGAACAAGACATGCTCAAAATAGGTTCAGTACATAACTTTTTCATATAGCAACGGTTCAATAAAATGATTCAAGATCACACTAGCCTAGTTTATGATGACCCTCCTAGCAATGCCTCCCGGTGATATATCTAGTTGTGCTGCCATTCTTCTTGTTGTTGGCCTGGACTCATAGGTGTGCTTGGTGGTCTTGTTGGTGTAGAAACTGAAGCTGCCATCCTTCTTGTTGTTGGTCCTGGACTAACTAGTGCTTGAATGGCTAAGGAAGTAGAGGGGCTAGCTGTAGCTGTACCAGGTGCTTGAGTGACTAAAGAAGTAGAGGTTATTCTTGTACCATTCTTCTTGGACTTTAGAAGCATTATTGCATTTTGAAGTACCACCTCCTCCCTTTCTTTTACTACAGAACAACAATGTAATGAAGTAGAGGTTGTCTCTTTCATATGTAGTATGTGCAGCAAATACAACATCTTTCATTATAGTGGCTTCATCACTTGGTACAGCATCAGGATTTGTACCTTCATATACCTTCCCTCTCTTCTCCACTTTCTTCTTTTCATTTTGTTGCTTCTTGAAATATCTCCATTCTTCATCTGCTCCAATTAGATCATCTCCCTTAGGGTCAAAACCATGGTCTATATAGTGCTCCTTCTCCTCCTCCTCTACTCTAGCAGGACCAACTGATGAAACCCCAAGTTCTGGTTCATCTGCCCATTCTTGACCTTCATATTCTACACCTACAACTTTACCTGACCTTCATTGCTGACTAGAACTTGCACGTTATTATCCTCATCTATGACCTGACTTTGATCCTCCATTTGAGTGACATTCCTAGCAACACCAACATGTTGACATCTATCAACAGTCATGATGAACTTCACAATTTTTGAAACCCGCAGCAAGGTAAGAAGCTCTTGATCAGTAACAAGGCGAGTTGTTTGAAATTTTTGATATGCAAACAAAAAATTTGCCTTCTGGTTGCTTGCCCAAGTAAAGTGTTTGAAAACATCCTTCTCCATGTCAATGATAGAGTACTCATCTGAATCTACCCACCACTCAAACATCTACCCTTTTGGTACACCGCTCGACCATCTTCAATAGTTGAGAAGGAGGATACATCAATCACTACTCTACAAGCATTGTTCTCATCGATCTTAGAAATAGTAGCAGTGTAGAAATTAACAACACTTCTAAGGGATCCCCACTTTTAATCCATCTGACTCATTTGTTGCAATTCCCGTTGAAGCAGAACTATTTAGTTCCAATCGCATACCAAAATCGATCCACGTATCTGACAACACGCGTGTTTTACAACTAATTTCTACAATACAACTAATCTCCTAGAAGCATATAAAGAACAAAGAGCAGTAATAGGGATATGACGAGCTAGGGTTTCAGTCTTACCCTTCGGGGATCTCCATTGGATGCATCTGACGACCTTGGGCTTGAGGGGCCGCCTAGGGATGCTAGATTGGGCAACGGACAGTGGCAAATCGAAAGGCGGGCGGCGGGCGGGCGGGCACTGGCGGAGGGTGCCCAGCCGCGGGTCTGCCTCGAGGGTGGCCGCCTGGGAATGCTCGTGCACCAGGACTCCCACCTACAGGGACGGATGGGCGGGGTCGCAGGTGCTGGGAAGGGTGGCGTCGTAGGTGCTGGGTTGGGTGGCGCTGCCAGGTGGGAGGGTGACAGGTCTAGGCGAGGAGAGGGGAGGACAATGGGTGTAATGACCTGGATTAATTAAGTCAAGTTTAATTTTAAGACAAATTCCCTAATCTGGTTGACTCAGCTTTTCTTGAGCTATACCGGCTAAGTCTGGTTTTCAGCCCAACCTAGCACCTTAGGGAGGGTTTATCCTTGGAAAGACGAGCTGAACATCCAGAATCCTTTTGTAGAAGTTGGAGAACGAAGTCCCTACTTTAACTTTGTTAATTGGACCTTGCTCCAATCCATCCTCGGAACTTCCCAAACCTGCAACGTAAATCAGCCCCGACCCCTGAAACCCAGCAAACTGCCGTTCTCTCTAAGTCCCGAAACCAGTGTTCCTCCAAACTCTGGAGCTTTGGATCCCCAAATCCACTGCATTTTTGGACTTGATCCGATTACAAGAGTTGGGCCTTAGCCTGAGTACTACAACTCTTGTTATAGGAGTCAAAGTGGTGAAGATTGGAACTTGGGAGATCAAGAGGCTGGAAAATGGACCCAGAAAATGGATCCCACGGATCTCTCGGGCCAAGCGCGCCAGAGCGCGTGTGCGCCCTATTTTAGAGTGCCGCCACTGCGTGGCGTAACCTCACCGACGAGCGCCGCCTTGCCCAGTCGCCGGCCGCGACAAGATGGAGCAGCGCGCCTCTTCCCTAGTCGTGCGGAGAAGCGTCCTACAGACTTTTCCTCCCCGTGTCGTCTCGCCCGAGACCTTGCCGCACACTCCTCTACTTCACACGCAAGTGCTGCCGCCTGAGCTCTCTGTGGAGCTCCCCTTCTGTCCAACACCCCGCCAGCCGCTTCGCATTCCTTCGCGCAGCGCTAAAGCTTGCTTGTTGTCCACAAGAAGCACCACCACCGCCGGAACACCGCCGGACCTCGCCGCCACCCGAACCTAAGCGCCTTTCGTCGTTCCGCCTGAGCTTGCTTCTTCCCGACCCAAAGACTTCGTCAGTAGGCCCAATGGTAAGCTGCCGACCCCTTCCCAGCTCGCCCAACCCTTTCCGTCTCGCCCGACCCCTGTCAGTTTCGCCCGACCCCTGTCTGTTTCGCTCGACCCTATCTGTTTCGCCCGACCCCTGTCCGCCTCGCCCGAGAGCTCGGCTGTATCCTTTTCTTTTGACTGAGGGTATCTGTGTAAAATTTCGGGGACTTCTCTGTGTTCAGTCTAAGGACCCCGGTACAGTTATTCTTTAGGTTGAAGGGTCAGATCGCAAGTTTTCCTCCGATCCGACTCTTTTATCCTGTTCTAAATTAACAGAAGTTTGGGAAATTCATCTTAAATCGAGGAAAAATCAGAAAAATGTGAAATCACTTGGGTTGGAATCCTCTTTCTGAGTAGAATCCAATAAAGTGGATTTCACACTTTTTCTATAGTTTTGCTACAGTTTGTAGGCTAAATCTTACAAGTATTGTTGAAATAACCGTCTAAGTGTTTTAATCCTTGCATTTGCATTCCGTATAGAGCTAAACCTCGCTGACGGCACGTACGAGCTGCACCCAGTGCCAGAAGACGGAGTTGTAGCCGAGCTGCCGCCTGCAGGAGCTGAAGCCGAGAGCGCCAAAGACCCGTTCGCTTCCACCCCACTTGAAGGCAAGCCCCGGAGCATAACCCAGTCTTTCTAAACTTGCGCATGCCTTCATTTCTAACCTCGCCGGATGAACTGTGGTGCTCGTTGAGCTGCGAATGGGTCGGTTTGAGTGGGGTTCCGGTCCCCGTTCGGGGGGGGGGGTCCGGCTTGGGCCAAGCTGGTGGCGTACCCCAGATTCCGGCCGGCCAGTTCATATAGTTCCCAAGTCCGTCCGATCGGATCCGGGGGCTCGTTGCCTTTCTTCGTGGAAAAACCATGAACTTTGATGCCGGTCCGGACTCGAACGTGAGGTCGGGACGCCCTAGGCTGTCGTGTGCCCGGGTGATGGCCGCTAGCGGACTCGTCCCTTCTCACCCCTCGCTCGGGGATGTCCTGGGGCGGCTGTTGGACCGTAGTGGGCCAGCCTTCAAACCCCTGGACCGTAATGGGTCGTAGGGGTGTTTTCAGCCCCGTATCCCTTTTTTACCTATTGGTGGGCCTTGGGCCGGACGTGGAGGAGGTTGTGCGCGTGCGTTCTCTGGGAGGCGAAGTGGCGGAAGGTGCCGGCCCATGAAATGAGGGAGGCGGAGATGTTTTCCTGCAGCAGATCGTGTGCACGGATTCCGAAAAAGGCGGGCGTACCTAGCGCTGCATTAACTACGACAAGACCGCCCCTTTCGCTTCCCACGCACCCACCTATAAGACGGGGGGTCTGCCTCGCCGGTTCTGCCCGCACCTGTTCTCCAACCTTTTTGCCTTCTCGTGGGCCCTTTGCCTTCTTGTGTGCCGTTCGCCTTCCTCTGCTTAGCGCAGCAGCTTTCCTCGCCCTCTGCCGTCGAACCTTTCTCCCCTTAGCGATGGAGTCCTGGACGCGCTCGAGCTTCGATACCTCGCGCGCCGATGGCCTCATGAGGAAAGGCCTCCTCTGCGAGAGGACCGAGAGGGACAAATGGCGGTTCCCCGAGAGGGAAGATGTGCCGAGTCAGCCCGGCGGCTACGTCGTTTCGTTCACGCACTTCCACGAGAGGGGGTTCGCGACCCCGCCGAGCCGTTTCTTCCGCGGGTTGCTGCAATACTACGGGATCGAGCTGCAGCATCTCAATCCCAATGGGATCCAACACATCGCGGCATTCGTCACGCTGTGCGAGGGGTTCTTGGGCATCGAGCCTAACTTCTCGCTCTGGAAGTACTTCTTCACGGTCAGCCTGTACCTAGAGGATTGAGAAGAAAGGGAGCCATTAGCGGACAACCCCGGTGCTGATAAGGTGCGCTGCCATCCACCTGCGCCAAAACCGCGCCAAGGAATATATGGTGATGAAGACCACGACGTCCCAAGTGGGGTGGCATCAGCAGTGGTTCTATGTGAAGAACTACTCTGATTACCCCTTGCCGACGTTCACCGGCCGCGTCATCAAAACGGCGTCGGAGCTGTGGTCGTACGGTCCGGTCGAGAAGGAGAAGAAGCGGATCGCCGGTCTGCTTCAGGCCATCGAGCACCTGAACGAAAAAGGTCTGACCGGGGCTGGAGTCATCGGGGTGTACCACGCTCGGAGGGTGGCGCCGCTGATGCTCCGGGTTCGCTCACTTGCCGACATGGTTCCCGGCGCGCCGACCAAGGGCACCGTCCTTGCGACGGGCGTGCTTGCTGACACTGAGATCCGGCAGCGAGTTCGGGAGGTGCTGGACGACAAGGACGCCGATTACCCGATGCCCAGTCACCCTCCGATGCGCCTGGACGAGAATTTCGTCGAGCTGGTTAGGACTTTGCGCTCTCGTCTTTCTCTCCTGCATTTCTTGGTTCGTCGCTCTGATGCGGAGTTCTCGTGTCTGCAGGGCGACATGACCTGGGTCGTGGACTCGCGCCCGCTAGTGCTAGAGGACGCAGAGCGGCAGCAGCAGAACCGCCTCCTCGCCGAGAAGCAGAAGAGGTGTAAGGACAAAGAGACGGGGAGGAAGAAGAAGAAGGCCGCCAAGGAGCTCCAACGGTGGCGGCGGGGCAAGGTCGTGTCGGACGATGATGACAACAACGATAAGGATGAGGAGGAGGAGGAAGAGGAGGAGGAGGAGTATATTCTGGCCCCCCGGCCGGGCGCGCTCGTCATCCGGGAGCAGCACCCCCAACCGGCCGCGGGGGACAAGCCGAGCGGACCACCTACCCAGGACCCGACCCTGCAGGGCTCTGGGGCCTCGCCCCAGGGGTCGGCGCAGGGCGCACCTCGGGAGTCGATGGAGCCGACCCCCGACCCTCTGCCTGCGTCACGCGAGCAGAGGAGTAGGGCCAAGCGGCCGCTGCCAGATGCCTCGGGGTCGGCGTCGAGCTCGGAGGCGAAACACGCCCGTCGTCCTCGCGCTGAGGGGGTGTAAGTGGAGATTCCTCGCGCACCTTATTCCTTTCCTAGCATGGAGCTGTTTTTGATGATGTTGTTGTTGTTTCACAGCGCCACCGCTCGGGACTTCATCCCGCCGCTGACGCCGAAGAAGGCGCTACGGGTGTTGTCCACCTCCGCGGGGCGAGCTGTGACTCCACCGGCGGCGAGCGGCGGTGTTGCCAGGGAGACCGCGGGTCCTACCGCGGAGGCGGCCCTTGCGACGGCGACTGGAGGAAGGGTGTCGTAGTCGAGCACAGGGAAGGGTTCGACCCCTGCTCCACCTTCTACCTCTGCGGCCGATCCTGCGGGACAAGGTGTTGCCCCTAGGGTTCCTTCGGCCGGCGAGGTGATAGACTTCGTCGACGAGGCGGAGGAGGAGCCTATGGGGGAGGTGTCGGCCGCGAAGGGGGCTCCGACGGCGACGGCAGAGATGGTGGAGGTGATGGGGGCAGTTGCTCCAGTGGTCGCGGCTGAGATGGCGACGGCGGTGGAGGAGGGAAAGTCTGCCCCTGCGGCCGCGATGGGGACAGCGACGGCGGTGTAGGCGGGGACACCTGCCCCAGGGGCCGCGACGGAGACGGCGGCGGCGGGGACGCCTGCCCCAGCGGCCGTGACAGAGGCCGCGGCGGCGGCGGAGAGAGCGGGACGCACGTCGGCGTCGACGACGGCCGCGACGACTTTGATAGAGACAGCGGCGCATGTGCCGGGGTCGTCGACGAGGCCGGCAACGTTAGGGGTAGTGGTGCCTGCCCCGGTGGCGGCATCGGGGACAGTGGCGCCTGCCCCGGCGACGGCGTCGGGATGGCGGTGCCGGGGTCGGCCAGAGCGGCTGCCACCCTTGTCCCGGTTAATCCAGTCCCCAAGGCGTGGGGTGGGCCTACCCTGCGCTGGAGGTCCCGTGAGGACCCGCAGAGGCCCCTCTTCGTGCTGGATGATGCCGAGGAGTGGGGTAAGTGGCAGGCGGTGCACGCCGGCTTGCAAATGTCCGTGCTGCCCTATCTTCCGTGATGGGGGAGTTGGACGGCGTCGTCGTCCTCGGTGGCCAGGTACGGTGTTCTCCCCGGTGGTTATTTTCCTCTCGTTTCTCCGTTGCTGAACATAAATTGTTTTGTAGGCCCTCCAGGAATGTAGTCGGGGGAAGTCCGAGTTCCTCCGGCTCGAGCGGGGGCTCTGGGATCGCTTCTCCGCGGAGAGGCAGCGGACAAGGGAGCTGACCGCGCAGCTCGCCGCCGCTCAGCAGGTCATTACCGACCTGCGTAGGCGCGAGCAGGCGGCGTGGGAGGACGCACGTCGGGCGGAGGATAAGTTCCAGGCCGTCGTCGAGAAGGCCCACCATGATGCCGAGGAGCTCGCACGGCTTAAGGGAGACCATGAGACCCTTCAGAAAACTGTTGAGCGTATCCGGCGTGAGCGGCAGAAGGCTTGGCAGGAGCGGGACTCCGAGGCGATCCGGAAGGCTGAGGCCGAGAAGGTGGCGGCCGACCTTGGGGCGGAGGTCAGTCAGCTCCATGTGCAAGTGCAGGGGCTTCAGGCCGCCGTGACCCAGGGGCTCGACCGGGAGCGTCAGCTGAAGGCTCAATCCGAGGGTAAGGCTCTTCTCATTCCTTTGTTTTTGTAGCTTTGTGATGGTTTCTGACTTGGCGAATTTTTGTGGACGTGCCTCACAGCCGACCTTGCCCGGCTGAGGGAGATCCTCGATGCGGAGCGCGCCGAGCACGGCAACCTGCGGGACGTGGTCCGCGTTGTCTGCGACGGCCTTGGCGTGGTCCAGGGGGAGGGAACGAGCTCGTTGGCGACTCGTGTCCTTGGGGCGTACCGGCGGGCTCGTGAGATTGCTCAGGAGGCGCTCCACGTCGGCGTGAGGCGGGCCTTCGGCGTGTTCGGCTCCCACTACTCCGGCATCAACTTCGCCGGGATGAGCGAGGGGTACGCCTCCGGCTACTCCAAGGCCGAGCTGGACGACATCGACGTGTCGGTGCTCAACCCAGCGGAGGCCTTGGCGAAGCTTCTGGAGGATGAGGCCATCCCGCCGGAGGACCCAAGGACAAGTTAGCTGTATCGGGCTTAGATGCCCAGAATATGTAAATATGTTAGTCAACTTTGAACTTGCTTTTGTGATGGCCGCAGAGGCCTTTTCTATAACTTGTCGAAAAATGTTTTCGATCCTCTTTCTATTTTTTGGGTTTGGAAAGATTAGAGTGCGGGTCGGACGCGTCAGTAAGTGCTGATGAGCGAAGGCACCTTAGCCGCTGGGGCGTAGGTTTTTCACGGTCCGATCAGTCTTGCCTGAGTGTCTTGTGCACTCTGTCTTTTTCACGCCCAAACGTTTAGGAAGAGGGTCGGCTCAGAAAGAAATGGTGTTTTGAGAAGATGCCAAGTGACCTAGGCCGGAACCCCTGATAGCCCCCGAGGGATATGCGACCCTGGGGCAGAGCCAGGGTCGGATATCCCTAAGCTCGGCACGAAACTCGAACGAGATCAACTCAAAACTACCTTTTTCTGTGAATTAACAAGTTACAGAAGTATGTACGTACAAACTTGGAAACAATAACTAAGGGTAGAAGCGTCTTAGCTGCTTTATGTTCCAAGCGTTGGTGAAGATCTGCCCGTCGGGGGTTGCCATCTTGTACGTGCCTGGCCGTAGTACTTGCGCGACTATGAAAGGATCTTCCGACGGAGGGGTCAGCTTGTGCCGGCCTCTGTTGTCCTGGAGGAGGCGAAGCATGAGGTCACCGACGTTGAAGGCTCGGCCTCGTACCTTGCGGCTGTGGTATCGTCGTAAGGCCTGTTGGTACTTGGCCGAGTGCAGCAGGGCCACATCGCGTGCTTTGTCGAGCTGGTGTTGCACGTCCTTGAGCGATGCCTGGTTCCCTTGTTCATCGTACGCCTTAACCCTCGGTGACCCGTACTCCAGGTCGGTGGGGAGGATTGCCTCAGACCCGTAGACCATGAAGAATGGGGTGGAGCCAGTGGGGAGCTCCGCGACCCACTGGCCACCAAACTTTTTGAGGCGGTCGAAGATCTGTGGCTTGAGACCCTGGAGTATCATGCTGTTGGCTCGCTTGACCTGCCCGTTCGTGCAGGGGTGTGCCACGGCCGACCAGTCCACTCGGATGTGGTGGTCGTCGCAGAACTTGAGGAACTTCTTCCCAGTGAACTGCGTGCCGTTGTCCGTGATGATGGAGTTGGGGACTCCGAAGGATGGATGATGTCGGTGAAGAATTGTACCGCCTACTCGGATTTGATCTGCGCGACGGGCCTTGCCTCAATCAACTTTGAGAATTTGTCAACGGCGACAAGTAAGTGGGTGAAGCCCCCGGGCACCTTCTTGAAGGGTCCGACGAGGTCCAAATCCCAGATCGCGAACGACCACGTGATGGGGATGGTTTGGAGCGCCTGTGCGGGCAGATGGGTTTAGCGCGCAAAGAATTGGCACCCCTCATAGGTGCGCACCATGTGGGTGGCGTCGGCCACTACCGTCGGCCAGTAGAAGCCTTGTCGGAAGGCGTTCCCGACGAGGGTTCTTGGCACGGCGTGGTGGCCACAGGCCCTAGCGTGGATGTCCTGTATCGACGCCTTCTGTAACATCCGCATAAATTACCAACTAAAATCACCCGTTAAAAATCGTCTTTAAAATCTTTTTACCGCTGAGCTCCCGGAAATCGAAAATCTCCCCGGCGATTTCGCCGTCCCGGCACCCAAGCCGACCCCTATCTCTTTATCCGTGCTCGTATTTTCTGCCGCGTGCCGTTGTCAGACGCCACGTGCGTGCTCCGACCGCGTGCCGCAATCGCCGCCGGTCCCTTTCTTTTTCTTTCTCCTTCCCCTCCCCTTTTCTTTTTCTTTTTCCTACTTCTCCTCC